>NC_022011.1:12316287-12324378 GCF_000317375.1 Microtus ochrogaster | reverse complement strand
ATACATATTAGAGTACTACTCAGCAGTAAAAAACAAGGACTTCTTGAAGTTTGTGTACAAATGGATGGAAATAGAAAACACTATCCTGAGTGAGGAACACATTATTTTTTACCTCAAATTGGGTCATGTTTTCAGTGATCTTATAGAAGCAAGGATGGAGCCTAGTTGTTCAGTTCAGCAAGCTCTAAATCACTTTTGTCTCTGTAATCCTATGAGAAAATAACATTAAAAATAACATAATGCCTTAACATTAAAAGCAGTGTAGGTGACTTTATATTAATGCATACCTAACAAGGGAATCAAATTACATTAGGAAAATCCAGAAAATAAAATGCTGGCAATGTGTTATTTGAATATTTGACTTAAAAGAAGAAAAAGAGGAAGAAGAGAAGGAGGATAAGGGAAAGAAAGAAAAAGAAACTTCCCAGTAAAATAAATTTCTCACGTAATTCAGAGATTAGCAAGAGTAAAAGATTTTTACCACCATGGACAAAGGAGACTTACAGATAGAAAGAATGCCAATGTCTTTTTATTTTATTTTATTTTATTTTATTTTTAAATTTATTTATTTATTGAGGATTTCTGCCTCTTCCCCACCACCGCCTCCCATTTCCCTCCCCCTCCCCCAATCAAGTCCCTCTCCCTCATCAGCTTGAAGAGCCATTAGAGTTCCCTGACCTGTGGGAAGTCCGAGGACCGCCCACCTCCATCCAGGTTTAATAAGTTGAGCATCCAAACTGCCCAGGCCCCCCCAAAGCCAGCACGTGCAGTAGGATCAAAAACCCATTGCCATTGTTCTTGAGTTCTCAGTAGTCCTCATTGTCTGCTATGTTCAGCAAGTCCGGTTTAAGAAGTGGTTAAGAGCATTGCCTGTTCTTCCAGAGGTCCTGAGTTCAATTCCCAGCAACCACATGGTGGCTCACAACTATCTGTAAAGAGGTCTGGTGCCCTCTTCTGGCCTGCAGCCATGCACACAGACAGAATATTGTGTATATAATAAATAAATAAATATTTTTTTAAAAAAGAAGGTGAAAAAGACAAACATATAGGCATCCCCCTGAATATTAACCTTCATCAGGCGATAAAAGGAGACAGAGACAGAGACCCAAATTGGAGCACCGGACAGAAATCTCAAGGTCCAAATCAGGAGCAGAAGGAGGGGGAGCACGAGCAAGGAACTCAGGACTGCGAGGGGTACACCCACACTCTTAGACAATGGGGATGTTCCTTCGGGAATTCACCAAGGCCAGCTGGCCTGAGTCTGAAAAAGCATGGAATACCCATGTCTTAATGCTAAGAAACACAGTTAAAGGCAGTCTAAACCACTTCAACACTTTACATAGGGCTAGTGAGAAGACGGCTTAGTAATTAAGAATTCATATTGGTTTTTGCAGAGGATCTTACTTCAATTCCCAGGACCTACATCCAGAAGGACACACTCATCAATAACTCCAGCTGCTGGGGCATCCAACACAGTCATCTGGACACTGTGAGTGCTTACACTCCTGCACATATGCACATAACTTAAAAATGATAAATGTAAACCTCTTTAAAAATTCTGATGCTCTGTATGTCTACCCCATGGCAAGGAAGAAAGAAAAGATGAGGTTCCTATTCCTGACATGTCTTATCAATTACCCTTGTCTGAACCCAGCCAAAAGTTGGTTACCTAAGAGCTTATAGAGAGTAAGACTATAAAACAAAGAGTGAAAGATAGCTTCACAGATAGCCACGTCTTATTATCTCTTGTGATCTACCTCCGTCCATCCCTCCCTAGTCCTTGATCATAGTCCAGACGTTTCCTATACTTGAGTGGCCAGCTGACCATCCACCTCAGTCCCTTTCTCACCACACTCCCCTCCCTGGGTTTGCCTCCCTCTCCAGCCTGCAAACCATCCTATCTCTCTCCTTACACCTCCCCACCCTGAATTCTCTTGCCACAGTGATGTACGGATGTATTTCCAAAAAGTAATAAAAAAAAATCTAAGTAAATAGTTACAATATGTATGCAGAAGAACTGATACAGATCCAGGTAGGCCCTGCGCTTGCTTCTTCAGTCTCTGTGTTCTCAGCGAAGCCTTGCGTAGTTGACTCAGAGGGCCTTGTTCTCTTGGTGTTGTCCATCCACTCTAGCTCTGACAAACATTCTGCTTCCTCTTCTTTGGGATTTTCTGAGCTCAGGGGAAGGGATTTGATGGAGATCTCCAATTTATACTCTATCCACATAATGTCTGACTGTGAGTCTCTTCATCTGTTCATATCTGCTGCTGGAGGAAGCCTCTCTGATGATGACTGGATAAAGCACTGATCTATGAGAATGGCAGAATATCTTTAGGAATCATTTTATTGAATTTTCTAGATCTGTGGTATTATATTTGATTTGCTTTTTAATTCTTTTAATATTAACACTATAAATCAATGAATATAATAGGCTTGAATAAAATTTAGAGGAGGTCAATAGCAATAGTTTGGGATCAAAACTGAGATATGATCAATTATTTTTGAAACTTTTTTCATTCATACTTCATCTCCCCATTTGTTGCTTAAGAATGCAAAATATTATTTGCAGTTTTCTGGCGACTACTGCAAAGAAAATCTACAGTAATTTTATCCAGCATTTTCTACAGTATTATAATAGATTACTAAATTATTAAGAATACCATTTAATCAGGTCTGATTCTCCACTTTCAAGGCACATATTTTAAACATAAGTATGAACTGTCCTTAGCAATCTTTTCAAATATTTACATAAAAAATATTTCACTTTTGGACAAGATAATTCTGTTTGAATTTTTATGTCATTTGAAAATGTTGGGAAAAACGGTTTACACTCCAATTGCTTGTTTAGTCTTTATCAAACAAGTAAATAGAAAGGTCCTATCTCCAACTGTTTTAATGACTCAAATGTGCCACAGTACCTACCTCTAATTTCTTATCCAATTCTAGGTAGCCTATGTGCTACCTCACTGTTAAAGTGTTGATAGTTCCTTTATCATTCTTATCATTCCCATGTAGTTATGTCTAGTCTGCTGAATCTTAAAGTAGAATAAGTTCATCTGTCAGCACACACTGCCATTTAGTTGTTCTACATCACAGACTAAATCAAAAAAAAAACCATCTTTCCCACAGATGGGCAGTCTTTGCCAAGACTAGCAGAATTTCTCAAAAGGATAAGGGCCGAATACACACACACACACACACACACACACACACACACACACACACAATTTCCTCAAAGTCTGGTTCTGTCTTTGACTGGTCATCAGTCATTGTTAGTGACACAATATTACACAGGACTCTGAACTCAGGTTCAGTTCTATCAAATATCTATCAAAACTGAGATATCTATCTATCAATGCTATCAATTCTGTTGCATACTTGGGAGCATACAACATCAGAGATCACAGATATGGTTGGCAAAGTGTCTTTAGGTCTTTGGCTTTGTAAGAAATGCCTAAGAAACTAATTTTACTTATTCAGATGATCTTAAATGAGTCAATATTTACTGTTGGTGCCATTCCAGTGTGAGAGTAGATGTTGAATTTTACATCTTCTTGAGAATGCCATGCAAACTTTGGGCACCTTATATTATTTTCAGCATACCTCCTAAGCTATGAGTGGTGGTTCAGGCCTGTAAGCTCAGCTACTCGGAAAGTTGAGCTAGAAGGGTCACAAATTCATGGCCTGGATGAACTATAGAGTGGATTAGGACCAGCCTATATAAGTTGTTGAGACCTGCCTCAATGTACAAAGTGAGCAAAGAGAATGGGGATTAAGGTCAGAGGTTGAGAGTGCATTCTAGACTAAAAGGCTCAAGGTTTAGTGTTCAGCATTAAAACAAACAAAAAAGTGCATTCGGATATGTGGCTGTCGAGTGATGCCTGCCGTGATAGGTGAATTCTTACTTAGAGAGTGAAGTCATTCTTCTGATTTAGATTTTATTCATTTATTTATTTATTTGGATAATCAGATTCGATTTCTGTAGTTGTCCATAAATTTTGTCAGTTAAACTATTAAAAGAAAATCCAGGCTGGAAAAATTTTAAAGATATTTTATCTACCATTCCATAGAACTACAGGTATGGAGAGAACCCATAAATCCTTATACTGAGATCAAAATCTCAGTTATTTGAGGGTAACCTTTGCTGTATGTCATAGGATGTTATCTTTGCTCTCAACTCTGCTGAGAAGCCTGAAGCATTGAAAATCAGCACTTTTTTTTACCACCTATGATCTGCACACTGTGTTGTTTTTATTTTTTTAGTTATAGCCAGTAACTTAGAGGCTTGGTCTAAATAAAGTTGGGCTGCTCTCCTACCCTGTAACTAAAAGTTTGGACTCATCTTGAAGACTACCCTCAAAAGCACAGGAGCAAAATTAATAGCTATAATGAGTATAAAGTCATTTTGAGTGGTCAATATATTATCTAGAAACAAAAATAGGGACAAGGTATTATCGTTGACTGAAAATGCTATTTAATCTATTTATCTGGAGTATTTGGAATGACTAATCCTTGCTCTATAACATGGGTGCTATATAAACTAAAAAAATTATCCTAAGTATATGCTTGTGTGTTCATATTTAGTCACTTATGTGCGCAGGCTTCCTTCTCATTCTAGATTAATTAACCACCTATCAAAAACTCAAGATACGAACCTTGTTTCTACACATTTTTTCCTGTCATTATGCCATTAGTAATAATATATAAGAAATCATCACATGATGCTTATATAGTATTGGGTATTATAAGTAATCCAGAGGTAATTTCAAGTCTTCAGGTAAATATACCAAGTTTGTATACACATACACATATGGTGCAAGAATCCTTGAAATTTGATGTTGGTGGGGCCCTGGAATATATCCTACCTGAGGGATAACTGCATGTGTGTGTATAAAAGTTCATACCTTACAGGACTTGTGGAAAGACTGGACACTTACAGGTACTTAACTCACAGATTAGTTTGCACTGCTGTCTCTACCACTGAGCAAAACCTTCGAGACTTTATTTTAGTTATGACAATCAAACATGAAGCTTCATTTAAAGGTAAGCAAACTGTACCTAGTAGGAATTAGCTAACGGGGATTTTTCTCAGAGGAGAATTTTAGACAGAGTGGTCTAGGAAGTAGAGCTAGCTGTAGAACTGGATGGTCCCTGAGGGCCCTGTCCATGTCAGCATAACACAGCGTGGTCAGTTAGGCATTTTGGTACTTACTAATCATCATGGCTGAGGGCAGATACCACAGGAGATAGAAATACATGACTGTGGTGCCTACTGAGGTCTTATGCTTGTTTACTTCTTACTCATGATGTAGGTAAACTTCCTTAGAATACAATTTTATTGTCCCATTTATTTATTGTAAACTATTATGAAGAATGTGTGACATAAGTGAATGTTCAGGAAACATGAACTAGTTAAACACATACAGGAAAACTTTCAAGTGACTTAGGAAAATGTGGTCTAATGGAGCTAAGCCTGGTGTATACACCTATTGAAGAGACTGAAGCAGGAGGACTCCATTCCTAAGGCCTGCTGCATTACAGAGTGAGTGGGAGACCAGTCTGGATGACTCAGTAAGACTGTTTTAAAGTTTAAAAAGTCAAAAGAAGGCTCAGCTTGTAACCTGGTGGTAGAGAGTTCACCTAACATATGAGAATCCCCCACTCAACTTCTAGAATTGTAAAAACAAAGCAAAAAATGCCTTCAGTAATAGAAGTCTGCCATATTTGTTAATTTTTCCTGTTTCTGTGATAAAATACCCTGACAAAGCCAACTTAGGGAAGTGGGGATTTATTTGGGCTCACAGTTTGGGGGTATAATCCATCATATGGGGGAGTTGAGGCATTAGGAGCTTGAAGCCCACCATATACAGCATCCACAGTTAGCATAAGGATTATGAATGTGTCTGTTCAGTTCCCTTTCATCTTTTTTTTTATTCAGTCCAGTAATGAATCTATCTCAGTTAACCCAATCCAGATAAACCCACCCCCCCACACACAGGCATGCTCCAATGTTTTTCTCCTATGTGATTCTAGATTCCACTAATACGACACTGTTTACCATTACATTTGTGTCTGTAACTTTTTCTGGTGGTAATAAAATACCTGAGAAAAGAGATAACAACATCCAGGGAGGATTGTTTATCTTGACTCATGGTTGCAGATGTTTTCATGAACAGTGAGCTGGCATTGTTTAGGCTGTGAGGAGGTACAGCATGGCGGAGGGGCATGGTAGACAGAAGCTGCAAACGGCATGGCAGTCACAAGCAAAGAGAGAAGGGTGGATGACAGGATATGTCCTTCTGGAATATGCTTCCTACTCTGCTGCTTCTTCCCTAGTTTGGGGAAGGGATTTCATGTCACTCATAAGCATAAAGCCTTGAAATTCATCACTTTTCTTTGACTTCTTCCATCACCTGTGTCACCTCTTTGGTCATAGTCCCTCGCACTTATCGATGACTTTTTAACTGGCTACCCATCACCCACATCCTTCCTGTTTTTAGATCCGAAAGCCCCGCATTCAGGAAAGTTCTCACTCCCAGACAAATCAAGACTGGCCAATCTGATCCATAATGTGATATTCTGGTCATAACAGTCCAACCTCATTAGAAGGAAAGTAAAGTTTTCTCATTAGAATTTCAATACACACTCATCTTTATTCTTAATTAAATTTATGGGTTTAGAGGCTTGATAGCTTTATAATTGCATGCCATTCTCTGCCAAATAAAGGCAGAATCTGTTAGTTCCTGCAGGACTCTGTTGTTATTGTTCTTTCTTATTGCCTCGGTGTACTTGGAATACTGATTTGATATCAAAGGTCCCTGAATTTCTGTTTGTCTTCACAAGGGCAAAATTCTTCCCAAGAACAGGCTTCAGGAGCTTTCTTGACGTGAGGATGGATGCACTATTCAGAAGTCATTTGTATTAATAGTGTGGTGATGCAGTCTTGCAAATAAATGTTCTTTCTTGAAAAAAAGAGCACTTGTTCTTGCGGAGGACCCAGGCGCTCCCACATGGTGGCTCACAACTATCAGTACCTCCAGCTTCAGGGGATCTAACATCCTTTTCTGACCCGCACAGGTGTGAGGCATGTATTTGCTTCACATATATACACAGAGACAAAAACACCCAGACACATAAAATAACTACATTTAAAACATACAAGTATCTATTTAAAAATGACACATGAAACAGACACTTGCTCACTTTCCTTGTTGGCCTGCCAGTGGTCTGGATGAGTGTCTATGGTTCTGTTTGGATTTCGTTTCAGATCAGGGGCTCGCTATAAAGTTCAGATTGATCTCAAACTGGTGATCCTCCTGCCTCACCTTCCTGAGTGTTGGGATTACAGACAGGTATACCACACTGAGCTGAGGGTATTGTTTTTGGTTAAATTCAGCTAAGTGACCCAGAACAAGGAACTAACCAGGTAAGCCTGAAACCTGCTTCTGGAACATTCCACATCCTTTCCTCTATTTTCTCTAGGTTTTATTTCAGTGAAAGGTGCTCTTTGTGCTCTGTGTTTCTGTAGGATAGGACACAGCCCTCCAGCGTTCTCTTCTCAACCCATCTCTGATGTTGACCTTGCGGCCTCCTCCATAGTTGCCCCTTAGGCTGCCTGGAGTTGTCAGTTGCTCGTCATGGAAGAGAAACTACGGTTGGGCTTCATACATCCTGCCAGTCCAGAGCTCTCCAGACCCTCTTGAATTGAAATGAGCTGTTGATTTGTATGTTAACTGTGCCTCAGGGATACCATCCTGGCTGGGAAACCGAGCAGGTTATTGACCCTGAGGGGCTTCTAAGGAGAAAAAACTTAGAACTGGGAACCAAGTTGTTCTAAGTTTCAGACTCAAACACTGTACTTTTGGGGGGATTGGTGGCCCACATTCGATGCTCAAAAAGTACGAGAATGAGGGAATTCCACAGGAGGCACCCAGGCCACAGGCTGCCCACATTCTCTCCCTATTCTAACTGCCTTTCTCTTTGGGGATTCTCCACCCATACTTTTTGTTAGATGTTTTTGCTCTTTGGCTTTTGGGGGGCCTGCCACCCACCCACCCACGTACAAAGCATCTTGGGTTTACATCCCCCAAG
>NC_022011.1:12306211-12316187 GCF_000317375.1 Microtus ochrogaster | reverse complement strand
GGAGCTTTCTTGACGTGAGGATGGATGCACTATTCAGAAGTCATTTGTATTAATAGTGTGGTGATGCAGTCTTGCAAATAAATGTTCTTTCTTGACTTTTGTCTTGCATTGCCCATTTTGTTTGGATGAAGAGATTAGTTTGCATGGGGAAAACCACATCTATCTCTATATGTGAAGCTGTAAAAGAAGCTTGCAGTGCATTGCTTCACTCTGTATTTTCTTACATCGCAATTTTCACAAGTGTAAAGAAGCAATTGTGTGTTTAGTCCATGTCATCTGAATTATAATTAATTCTTTGAAGCAGAGTCAGGTCTATGTCATTGGCCAGCATAGTCTGAGTGCTTGCCCATAGCATGGGTGCCATAGGTGTATAGTAATTTTGACTAGATAAATACTCAGAATTGTTGGATGGATCCATGAATGAATGGCTGAATAAATCTATAAACAAGCATACCTAGTGTAGTTTAGAACATATAATGATTATGAAGTGCCCTGATACTGTACATGGAACTTAGTTTTCCTAAAATATGTATTTAAAGGTCCAATATGTTAATTTCTTTTCTTTCCTATAACTGGAAATTGGCCAAAGTGTTGATTTACTTAAGCTTGGCAAGACAAAAGTTCAAAGAATGTAGACCTGGTGGGAAGGAATACTACATAACAGGTACTTAAAACATTTAACAAATGAAAGCAGTTGTCTGCTGATGTGATTGAAGTTGCATAGCGTATTGTTCTGGTTAGTTTTCTACTGATCCAGTACACATCATGGCCCATAGCAACTTAGAGTTTATTTGATTTCTAAGTCCCAATCATAGTCCATCACTGAGGAAAGCCAAGACAGGAACCAAAGCAGGACAAAGAACGGTGGAACTGAAGCAGATGCTATGGGAGGTACAATCCAGGACCACCTGCTCAGGGCTATCACCATTCACAGTGGCCTGGGCCCTCTCACAATACTCATTAATCAGGGAAAAATAACTCCCCCAGACTTGGCTACAAGTCAATCTGGTGGAAGAATTTTTCTCAACTAAGCTTCCTTTAACAAATGACTCCAGCTTGTACAAGCTGACTCTCTCTCTCTCTCTCTCTCTCTCTCTCTCTCTCTCTCTATATATATATATATATATATATATATATATATATATATAATTCATATATATATATAATTCATATATATATATATATATGAATTCTTTCAGAGCAAACAATAACAGGTAGCTACAACAAACCTGACTTAGGAGGAAAAAAAAAAAAACTTCCTTTGTATTTCTTGGGAAGGAAAAAGCCGGGGATCTATTTCCTGTCAACTTATGGAATTTGAGGAAAATACTAGCAGTATACAGAAATTTTAATAGTGAATTTTTAGTCATCTTTGCCTTGAGGATCACACACAAGAGAATTTTATATCCTCTTTCAAAATTTCCCAATCCATCCATATTTCACCCAGAACTTAGAATAACTATTTTTCTCATATACTCCACTAACTGTGATTCTAGTCCTGAGTTTAATGTTGTCCACAGTAACAGAAGCGGAGGCAGATAGAAGCTGTCTATGACATGATAGTTCTACACACAATGTGCTTTGGGCACAAATGAAAGAAAAGAAGAGTGCTGTTGAGATAGGATTTTCCTCTAACTAAGACCGTTCTCACTGAGGAAGAAATTACTTTATTGGAAAGATGCCACTAGCTTCTATTCAATATTCAATTTAAAGGAACATTTTCTAGAGTTTCATTTCTATCCATGTTCAACATAAGAGCAACCCAGAAGCA
This sequence comes from Microtus ochrogaster, assembly GCF_000317375.1. NCBI lineage: Eukaryota > Metazoa > Chordata > Mammalia > Rodentia > Cricetidae > Microtus > Microtus ochrogaster. Next base: position 12,314,416 of record NC_022011.1, on the reverse strand, counting down.
ACTGTATTCAGTTTTCGGCAGCCTCACCAAATGACCACTAAAAGAGAGAGCGCTTCTACCTTTTAATGGTTAGGCTACTCCACAATGGAACAATTAACACATATATGCTACACAATTCCCGTTCATTTCTTCTAACAGTTAGCAGAGATGCCAAACATAAAATGCAAACACTTTCAAAATGCAGTATATTTGAAAAGAAATTGGATCTTATTCTCAGAGTTAATTTAGTTGATAATTCCAAGCAGGTGGCTTATGGCTCAATAAGAACTATGATTAGTTTCCTTTTTCGAAACCATTTCTAATTTTCCTCTGGAAAAGTTCTGCTAGCTGATTGCTTGAACTTCACTTAGGTCTGGAAAAGTATGAGAAAATGTTCTTGTTGGCTACTTGACAGGGTAAATAAAATAAGGAGCTATTGGGGAAAGAGAATATATTGCTCCCCGAAGGTGCAACTGTTTCTTCGAGCTGAAAATTACACATTTATGAGAAAAGCCAAGTGCTTCCCAGTGGAGAGTTGGGCATCTCAAATCAGCTGAAGTTAAATTAAATACATATATTGAATAGATAAGTAAATCCCACAATCAGAACCTGAAGTAATACACTCTCCCCTGTCAAAGCATCTCATGTAGGTTCAAATCATTCGAATTAAGCATTACTTTATAGAATTAATTCAATCTGAAAACCAACCAATTTGAAAACCAATGGTAATATTTTCGTGTTAGTTGTTCTTTTTCTCCCTTTTGCAATTCTGGACATTCCAGAGCTTTCTAACAAACTGTGACTTCAATATGCATCAGTATTTCCTGACTATCTTCAGCCATGTTTTATAGACTAAAGATGATCTTTTACTAACCTCTTCTTCTGCCAACAGCCAATGATATAAAGATTTACTTCATTTCTTACTATTACTTAAACTAAATTTACCTTTAGTATTGAGGACATTAAAGCATTTATAAAAGGGCTCCTCACTCAGAGGTTCCAGACTTGCTCCTGGAAGCACAGAGGTCTCTGCTCCCGAAAGCATATTAACAAATGGTGCTGGCATAACTGGATATCAACATGTGGAAGAATGAAAATAGATCCATATCTATCACCATGCACAAAACTCAAGTCCAAATGGATCAAAGATCTCAACATAAAGCCAGCCACACTGAACCTTATATAAAAGAAAGTGGGAAGTACACATGAATGCATTGGTACAGGGAACCATTTCCTAAATATAACCTCAGGTGCACAGACACTGAGTGAAAAAAATTAATAAATGGGACCTCCTGAAACTGAAAACCTTCTGTAAAGCTAAGGACGTGGTCAACAAAACAAAACAACAGCCTATAGAATAGGGAAAGATCTTTACTAACCCCACATCAGACAGAGGTCTGATCTCCAAAATATATAAAGAACTCAGGAAATTGGTCATCAAAAGAATAAATAATCCAATAAAAAAATGGAGTACAAACCTAAACAGAGAACTCTCAACAGAGGAAACTAAAATGACTGAAAGACACCTAAGGAAATGTTCAACATCCTTAGTCATCAGAGAAATGCAAATCAAAACAACTCTGAGATTCCTTCTTGCACCTGTAAGAATGGTCAAGATCAAAAACACTGATGGCAATTTATGCTGGAGAGGATGTGGGGAAAAGGGAACACTTCTGCATTGCTGGTGGCAATGCAAGCTGGTACAGCCTCTTTGGATATCAGTGTGACAATTACTCAGAAAATTAGGAAACAACCTTCCTCAAGACCCAGTAATACATCTTTTGGGTATATAGCCAAAGGATGCTCAATTGTGCCACAAGGACATGTGCACAACTATGTTCATAGCATTGTCTGTCATAGCCAGAACCTGGAAACAATCTAAATGTTCCTCTACCGAAGAATGGATAAGGAAAATGTGGTACATTTAAACAATGGAGTACTACACAGCAGAAAAAAAGTAATGACATCTTGAAATTTGCATTCAAATGGAGAGATTTAGAAAATATCATATTGAGTGAGGTAACCCAGACCCAGAAAGACAAGTATTATATGTATTCACTCATAAGTGGCTTTTAGACATAAAGCAAAACAAAAACAAAAACAAAAAACAGCCTGCAACTCACAGTCCCAGCCTAGACAACAAGGCAGATCCTAAGAGAGGAAAGAAAAGATTCCTAAGACATACATGGATCTAATCTATGTGGGAAGTAGAAAAAGACAAGAGCTCCTGAGTAAATTGGGAGCATGGGGACCATGGGAGAGGATTTGAAGGGGAGGGGAATGGAAGGGAGGGAAGCAGAGAAAAATGTATAGCTCAATAAAATCAATAAAAAGTAATAAGTGAAAGGACTGCTGGTCAAGTACTCATAAGTACCATGAATCTATAAAATATATGCCTGGGCTTATTTTATGTTTCTTTCCTTTTTCTTTATGCGATATGGTCTATATAGCCAGAATATCCTCAGCCTCAATGTGTAGCCTAAGGTGACCTTGAGCTCTGGATCTTCCGTTCTCTATCTGCTGAGGGCTAAAATTCTGAGAGTGTGCTACCCACTTGATTGTGTGCAGTGCCTTTGGGGGTGTCTGGGCTTCATGTGTGCTTCCCAAACACTCTGCTGCCCCCTCAGCCCCACCAAAACCATTTCTACAAAGGACAAGTTCATTCTGGTTCCAGCAGTGATAACATGATTTTAGATTTCTTCCTTAAGCTTGATTGCCTTGATTTTGTAATACTCCCTGCTGGAACCTCAAAGGTTACTTTTCTTCATATGTTTCCCACACATCTGTATATTTACTCTTCTTTTGACTTTATAAGGGGTGCACCCACACACTGAGACAATGGGGATGTTCTATTGGGAACTCACCAAGGCCAGCTGGCTTGGGTCTGAAAAAGCCTGGGATAAAACCGGACTCTCTGAACATAGCGGACAATGAGGACTACTGAGAACTCAAGAACAATGGCAATGGGTTTCTGATCCTACTGCATGTACTGGCTTTGTAAGAGCCTAGGCAGTTTTGATGCTCAACTCACTAGACCTGGATGGAGGTGGGGGTTCCTTGGACTTCCCACAGGGCAGGGAATCCTGATTGCTCTTCGGGCTGAGGAGGGAGGGGAACTTGATTGGGGGAGGGGGAGGAAAATGGGGGGCGGTGGCGGGGAAGAGACAGAAATCTTTAATAAATAAATAAATTTAAAAAAAGAATTTAAAAGACTTTCTAATACACCCGTGGTTGGTTTTCACTGCTTCTTCGTATTTGTTATTTACAAACTGAGCTCAATGCTCTGTGAGTCTGTGGTTGGCTGACTCCTAGTATGCTTTACCTAGAACAGTGTCATTTTTGAGGAAGGGTGATTGTTCTCCACATTAGGTCTAGGGCCTGTGAATGTGGCTCCATGTCAGTCTGGAGGGTTCGTCTTGCCTAATCATCTCAGAGGTCTGCAATAGCCACCAATGATGGCTGAATTCTGCCCTCCCTTTCCAACCCTTACTTTCCCAAGTCTTCCCTCTCTAGAAAAGGATTTTGTTATGGAAATTGGTGTCATTCCCATACCTCTGATTACCTGGACTAGAAAGTTTCGAGATTCATTTGAAAAGTGCCTCACACGTGTTTTTGCTATTTATCACAAGGACACTTTGCCCTGTTAACAAAGTGAAAAAGCATCATCTTTGTACATTATCCGATAAAAAATAAGCCTTTATTTTCCCATCCTGGAGCTCCACACTCACTGTCTGTTTTGTTAGTCTTTCTTCCCCAGGCTAATTCTTCAAACTAACTCTCCTTGTAGCAGGGAGCTTCTTCTAAAGGTTACTACTCCTCCTGTCACATCTCTACTTATAATTTATGATAAGAAGGATAATGGTTTGTCTAAGAATGCCCCATGGCCTAATGTCCTTAAGCTGATGATTCTCTCCCCCTATAAATTTAAAGAAACTCTTGTGATTGTGATTAAGGCCAGGATCTTCAAACCAGGGCAATGACCTTGCATTTCTCAGGCAGGTGCCAAGTCATCACAAGGAACCGTGTAAAGATGGGGTATCTCCTCATAGCCGTGATCTATGTGTGATTGTGTGGAAGGTCCCCAAAGTAATTAAATGAGAAGGTGGCCACTTGAAACTGAGAAACCAAGAGTGGGCTTCTCTTCTCAGAGTTGGATGAGACAAATAGCAATGACATCTCGCAATTTGACAAGTGTGACTGGCTCTAGACTCTGACCTCCACAAGTATAAGACAGTAAAGTAGTATTCAGTTAGTGCTCTGGGTGTTCAGCATTGGTCCAAGACACAAAAGGAAACGAATGAATTATTTCTGCACTGCTCTTCCTAATTTCAGGATAAACTGCAAATGTTTCAGCCCACCGCAGAGGTCCTTCTGTGATGTTTTCCTTCTAAGTCCTAAGTTCTTGCTTGCAAGCCACTCACAGCACAGCTTGATGCCCAGCTATAAATTACCCTTGAAGGTTTGGAATTTCAAGTTGGTGGGCCACTCCCTACTGCCTGCTTCCTTCCATAAGAATTAGAAATAACTGCTTTAGCCCTTCCTTTTTTCTCTTCTGGTTTTTTCTTTCTACTAAATCCTATTTGTCACTTCCTTTAGGACTCTTTTTTCTGATAACTTCATCTGCTGTGGAAAATTTACAAAAGGAATTGAATAAGAAATTCAATAAGCATAACACTTATTAGCTGGACTATTTGTCACAGTTTTACATAGAGCTGTTATCACCATCCCTTCCTGTGGCATGGGAGTGCAGTGCTTAGTCTCTGTAAGTCACACTGAAACGCCTTTCTGTCCCCAGATATTTCCATATTTTGGAAGATCATTTTGAGTGACTTACAAAGAGGCAATTTAGACACTATCCCTTGATGAAAGTATTCCTTAGTTGTTTGGATGGATAATAATTGCTGTTGTAACCAAAGATAAATTTTTAGCTTTGGATGGCCACTGATCTATAGCACCTGCACATGGTTTAGTAAAAGCTTTGTCCTCACGAGTTACAGGATCCAGGGCAACCGCTCTCAATGAGAAGAATGCTGTGCTCTGTCAGCGTTCTGGGACACATTCTACTGTCTTCTTTGAGACTATGTCATAGGAAGCTGTAACAGGACACTAAAAACAAATTTTAAAAACCTGATAAATAGAAAATTCCTTCTACAATTAAGAGTACATTTCAATGGTAAGCCTGGTTCCCATTAAAGGAACCCTTGAATATTTAATAGGATCTAATTAAAATTAATAGAGAAAACACTATGACAAAGCTTAATAAGTACATTTTTCTCTTCTTTTATAGGAGTAAACTGCCCAATTCTTAAAATAGACTGTTTTAATGACTTCATTTGTTTTCTTTACTAGCTTCTCTTGTCAAACAGAATGATGGATTTTTCACTCCATAAACAATTATGCTATTTTAAAGAACCCGATGCAGTAAAGGTTATGCTGTATGTTTCTTTGACTCACTTCCCAGCTTTCAATATCTCACAGTCTTTAGATATGTGTGTTATTCCATTTATTACTGGCCAAGATACAAAGCCCAAAATGGTCAGTGATATAGACAGAAGGAGATCAGTTTTGCTAGTTAGATTTCAAGGTCCTTTTCTTGCACTATTTCAGGGTTTCGTTTTTTCTTTCAGCTTTCTTGTCTCTATTATTAGAATTATTAAAATGATTAATTTTATCAATTTGTTCAAATTCTCTCTTGTTCTTTAAAAACAGTAGCTGAGAGATGTGTGTACCCTGAATACTTCTTAATGTGCTACCTTCTTTGTGTGTGTCTTGATTCTGATTCTTGCCATGCTACCTCTCCACATTACATGCACGTGCCAAACTGTGTCTTTGCAGAGTAATAATTTAAGAAGTAGAATATTGTAGCTGATGGGGATGCAAACGTTTGCTTGTGCCATTGCAATTGTTTGCATTTGAGTGGGTTGTCCTTTCAACATGACTAACAATCCATAGTCATACATGTAAATATACCATCCTGACCTGAGTGTCAATATGGATGATAGAATATATAGTCTCTTCAGAAGCATAGACATAGTTTTGCATTGGTTAGAGACAAAGTATAGGAGAGAGGAAGTCATCAGCTTCAGTTATAGATCCGCTGGTGAACTTACCAGGGTCCTCTGGATAGTTTCAAAGTCATGGCCATGCAGATAGCCCTAGTTAATGAAATGGCTCACAAAACAAAACAAAAAGAAATATGTGAGGTAAAGAGAACTTTTAGGAGGAAGGTGGTTGATAGGGATGGAGGAGAGTAAAAGGAAAATAGGTATTAATGTGATCAGATTGTATTATATATACGTACGATATTGCTAAATAAAAAAAATTTAATTAAAAAAACTGCTCTGTAAACCTGACTTGCATGGAGACTGATTCACCAGTTATTATATCAATGTTCTGTTTAGAAGTCTCACTGGGATGTGGTCTACTTTTTTTTTTTTTACTGAGAAAAGGAAAAAAAAAGTTTCTGCCTCCTCCCAGCCTCCCATTTCCCTCCCCCTCCTCCCACCCTTCTCCCCCTCCCCCCACTCCTCTTACCCTCCCTCTCCAGTCCAAAGAGCAGTCAGGGTTCCCTGCCCTGTGGTAAGTCCTAGGTCCTCCCCCCTCCATCCATATCTAAGAAGGTGAACATCCAAACTGGCTAGGCCCCCACAAAGCCAGAACAAGAAGTAGGATCACAACCTCGTGCCATTGTCCTTGGCTTCTCATCAGCCTTCATTGTTGGCCATGTTCAGAGGGTCCGGTTTTATCCCATGCTTTTTCAGTCACAGTCCAGCTGGCCTTGGTGAGCTCCCAATAGATCAGCCCCACTGTCTCAGTGGGTGGGTGCACCCCTCGTGGTCCTGACTTCCTTGCTCATGTTCTCCCTCCTTCTGCTCCTCATTGGGACCTTGGGAGCTCAGTCCAGTGCTCCAGTGTGGGTCTCTGTCTCTATCTCCATCCATCACCAGATGAAGGTTCTATGATGATATGCAAGATATTCGTCAATATTGCTATAGGATAGGGTCATTTCAGGTTCCCTATCCTCAGCTGCCCAAGGAACTAACTGGGGACATCGCCTTGGGCTCCTGGGAGCCACTCTAGGTTCAAGTCTCTTGCCAACCCTAAGGTGGCTCCCTTAACTAAGAATTGTGCTTCCATGCTCCCCTATCCAACCTTCCTTTGTAATGTTCGGCAATGCACACTTTAAGGGAAAACTCTTCACATACCAAATCTTCGTCAGCTTCTACATGTTTCTCACAATGCTCAGCAGCAATATAAAATGAAATAACTTTCTAGAAATGCAACAGCAATGTACATTCATCTGTTGTGTGAGATTTTAAAAATCATCTTCAGGTTAACTGGTTAAATTGTGTTTGTTTTACTTGTAGCCTGGTGTGCATTATGATGCCCTTCCAGATTGTACTACAAATTGTTTGAAAGCATCTAATTTCAATATTATCCATAATTTCAACAATTTCTCAACATTTTTGAATGACTAACTGAGACTTGGAACAAAGTACAATGGGAACATATTTTAGTATCTCATTGTATAACATGCCATTTTCTTATTGTAATAGATTAAGAATATTGATACAAATTAAATTAAGAATTGTTGTATAATTCAAAAAAAAAAAAAAAAACCTGCTCTGTAATTTAGACTGGTCACAAAGATGGCCATACATGGTCGTTCCTGTTTCAATTAAAATGGCAGTACCATTTTGTTGAAGTCAGAGCTCAGGTCTGTGTCCTCAGATGATGATGCTTCTGGCTCACACACAGGATATTTTTTTCATAACCAGTCAGTCATCAGAAACTTGTTCACTAACTAGCAGTTTTCCATCTTTGAATAGCATTTTTTAAGATATCTATACAGTTGTTAAAAAGAACAATGGTGTGTATGTAGTGAGAAAGAGTAGATGAGAACAGAGGAGGTGTGCCAGCTTCTTTAACCAAAGCCACATCAGAGTTTTCTTCTTTCAAAATGAACGATGACTCTGGAGATAAAAGAATCAATTGGAATGTGAGTACTTGCACACAGCATGAAGTTTCTGATAAACTACAACTAATGGCTGCTAAGAGAGAAAAGAGAACCAACATTCTTAGGGATGAGCCCTCTGGTTAGTAATCCAGTGCCACGTGGTGAGGCTTCAATGCATTCACATACAAGTCACACTTACTGAACACCAGCAAGATCTCTCTCTCTCTCTCTCTCTCTCTCTCTCTCTCTCTCTCTCTCTCTCTCTCTCT
>NC_022011.1:12293179-12305778 GCF_000317375.1 Microtus ochrogaster | reverse complement strand
TCTGTGTGTGTCTGTGTATTTTAACCTCCAGCCCCCTTGCCCGAAGCTCAGGAACTGGGTGCCAGCGCACAGAGCACAGACACAGGGGCGCGGTGCACAGCAAGTAGCAAAAGCAAAAACTTCCATAATGACAAAATAAAAAGACCCACATTACCACCAACATAAGACAGAGAAAGTATCCCCACTGAAAAACCCTGCTTTGGACTGCAAACGGGAGTAAAGTGAGGTCTTCTGTTAGGCAAAAAACATAAATCGTTTTGAAGCCAAAGGCAGATTAAACTCTTTTAGTCTCCTTAAAAAAATACAATGAATTATAATTTCTCAACAGATACAGTGAAGTGGCCATGGGAGATTCTAAGATCTGCCAAATTATCACTTAGGACTAAGAGTAAAATCAAAACAACTTTGATTCCCGAAGACTAAGAACAACTGACAAAATGTCTGTGACTGAACCCCAGGGCAATGTACTGCCGCAAGAGGGAGAGTAAACATGGAAGACAATGGAATTCATGAACAGTAAGGGAGAATAAACATTGAGGCATACCTCCGGGAAAACCTGTGCACAGAAGGTGTCTCACATAAAAGGCAACAAATCTACCCAAAGGTCAGCATCAGCAGCAATGTCTATAGATTATCTATGCTATTTTCTGACACTTTCTGTTTAATAAAAGTCTATCTCATCTCACTTAAACCTGTTGGCAAGTGGAATTACAGACCAATTTCAGTTATGAAACTTTATGCAAAAATACTCAATAAAATACTGGCAAACCAAATCCAAGAACACGCCAACAAGATCATCCAGCATGACCAAGTAAAATTAATCCCAGAGGTACACTGATGGTCCAACATATGAAAATCCGCCAGCATAATCCACCAAATGATCAACTGAAAGAAAAAAAATGCATGATTAACACATTAGATGCGGAAAAGTCCTTTAAAAATTTAAAATCCTGTCAAGATGAAAGTTTTGGAGAGCTCAAAGTGTCTAATTCTCTTTTGCAATTGAGTCTTTGTGTGGGTTGTATATCAGGGTGACTGTGGCCTCATGAAAAGAATTTGCCTATGGTCCTTCTGCTTCTATTTTGTGGAATAATTTTTACAACCCTTGCTCTAAGATAATTTCTATGTTTGGTGTTGAGGTGTTTCCTCTACACAGCGAAATGATGGATCCTGATTAGTATTCATTCTGTTATCCTGTATCTCTTTACTGGTGAATTGAGTCCAATGATGTTGAGGGATATTAATGATCAATGATTATTAATTTCTGTTATTTGTTTGTTGTTGGTGGTTGTATTGCATGTGTTTTCCTTTTTTGGGTTTTGCTGGTGTGAAATTATTTATTACCTGGGTTTTGTGGGTGTAGTTAACTTCCTAGAGTTGGAGTTTTCCTTCTAATAACTTCTGCAGGGCTGGATTTGTGAATAGATATTGTTTAAATTTGACATTGTTGTGAAATATTTTGTTTTCTCCATTTATAGTGATTGACAGCTTTGCTGGGTATAGTAAGCAGTCTAGGATGATATTCATGGTCTCTTAGAGTCTTTAAGACATCAGTCTAGAGCCTTCTGGATTTTAGGGTCTCCACTGAGAAGTCGGGTGTGATTCTAATAGGTCCACCATTCTGTGTTACTTGGCCTTTTTTGATATTCTTTCTTTGTTCTTTGTGTTTAGTGTTTCCATTATTATGTGGCATGGTAATTTTCTTTTCTGATCCAATCTGTTTGGCATTCCATAAGCTTCTTGTACTTTTATAGGCATGTCCGTTTTTGGTTGGGCAATTTTTCTTCTATGATTTTGTTAAATATATACTCTGAGTTTTTGAACTGGATTTCTTCTCCTTCTATTCCTATTATTCTTATGTTTGGTCTTTTTATAGTGTCCCAAATTCCAGAATTTTTTTGTTAGTAACTTTTAAGATGTAACTTTTTCTTTGACTGATGAAACTATTTCCTCTGTTGTGTCTTCAACATCTGAGATTCTCTTTTCCAACTCTCTTATTCTGTTGGCGATACTTGCATCTGTAGTTCCTGTTCGCTTTGCCAGTTTTTCCATTTCCAGGAGTTTTTCTGTTTGTCTTTTCTTTATTGCTTCTATTTTCATTTCTAGGTCTTAACCAGTTTCCTTCCTCTGTATTTTTTTCTTTCTTTTAGGGTTTTATTGATTTGTTTATCTTTTCCTCATTTTTGTATTATTTATTCTATTATTTTTTTTAACAAAAGTTTGTTACAATGTATAGCAGACTCCAGGATAATATTTCATTTTAACTAAAGGTAGCAAAGATGTTGCAGTAGGGAATCTAGATGTTTAATAGGTTTCAGGATAACATTGTATTCTAGCTGAAGATGGCAAAGATGTTATGGCAGGGAATCCAGATGTTTAAGTAGGAATGGAAGAGAGTCACTATAATCTCAGATATGAGGAACAGCTTGCTTTTTGCCTGATTTCTTAATTCTACCTGTGACCAGAGATCCACCCTGCTGCCTTGGATTTTAGTTCCTCGAGTTTCTTCTGCTCATTTTTGTTTCTGCTTATCTTTATTGTCCATCTCTTTGGTCTGCTTCTTGTGCTGTTTCAGGGGCTTATTTTTGCCACTTTCCCAGCCAGACATGGCAACTCCAGACAGTCTTTTCAGCGCCTCAATTTCTTTAAGGAATATTTTCATTTCCTCTTTAAGGATCTCTATCATCTTATTATTTATTTATTTTTAATTATTTACTTTATTTACTTTGACTATACATCTAGTAATTAAATTGCTGGATCATATGGCGATGCTATTTTTATTTTCTTCTTTTTAATTTTTTTGAAATTAAAATATGATTCCATCATTTGGAAGAATCTCCTTTTTGTAATGGTTGTATTAATTTAATAATACGCCAAGGTTTTCTTTTCTGTTCACACCAACATTTGTCATCTTAAATTTTGAACATGTATTAAGGTATATCTCATTGTAATTTTCATTTATATTTCTGATAGTTGATGAGCTTTATCATGGGAGACTAGTATTGTAAGTGGGGAAATCACTCTACCAAACCCATAAGATATCGTAAGAAGTACTGCGAAAGATCATAATAGGTTATATCTATTTGTTTAATAAAAATCGTGACAAAGAGCTTTAGAAATGTATTTTGGACATTTGTTAAGGATGAAAAATAAGTATTTCATTGTTTGTATTTATCAAAGAATACTGAGTCCTTAGGAAAATCATTTTTCTTCAGTTCTTTCATTTCTTTTATTGAGACTTTTAACTACTTGCAGTAGTTTAAATGATGGGTATTTTTAAACAAACATATTTTAGTCAGTTTTTGGTAAATTTTACTTTCGAACCTAAAAGACTTATAGACCTAAAACACTTATATCATATATAATATATTTTTTATTGTTTTTATTGAGCTATAGATTTTCCTCTGCTCCTCTCTTTTTCTCTTTCTCCCCTTTTGTCCTCTCTCATGATCCCCACTTTCCCAGTTTACTCGGGAGATCTCTTGTCTTTTTCTGATTCCCATGTAGATTAGAGGACCTCTATCATCTTCATAAAGTCATCTTTAATGTTGTTTCCTTGTGCTTCAGCTGTGTTGGATTGTTGGGTATTACTGCCACTGGATAACTGGGTTCTCTGGTGGTGCCATATTGCCCTTTCTGTTTTTGATTGTGTTCTTACGTTGGTGTTTAGGCATCGGGTTGGGTTGATACTTAGATGTGTGTTTGTTGGATGAGTGTTTTGTTCCTTGATTTCTCTTTTCTCACTGGTCTTTTCTCCTAAATGGTCAAAGGTTCTGGTGACTCGCAAGTCTTCAGGTCCAGTAGAGTTTCCCTCCGGGGTTTTGGAGTCCCGGAGTCCCAAGATCTGACATGGCTTCTGGTAAAGCCTAAGTTTTCTTCTGAAGTTGTTGACCAGGATATGGAGCCCAGAGGTAGGAGTGTAGTTTGGACAGGCTTAAAGAGTTTTAGCGGCAGTGGGTGGTATTCTCTAGGACCAGCCTGCCTATGATAAAGCCGTGGGGGTTGTGAGCCCCAATGTGAAGTCCAGGAAAGGGGATGCAATTGGGGCTCAGCTCTTTTCTAATAGGATTTCATTTTTCGTGCCGTAAGTCCTGGTATAAGGCTAAAATATCTATACTGCAAGTCCTAAAAGAATTAATTTCTATATCCTTCCTGGTTCTCTCTCTCTCTCTCATAATTGCACCTGCAAATTAACTTCTATACTTCAGCATTGGCTTTTAGTCACCTCTTTGTGTCTATCAATTTATTGTTTCCTCATTTTTGTTTAACTTATCTACTTATTGTAAATTCTTGCTAACATAGAAAGTATCAAGATCTTTTAGCTCATCATTTTACTGCAGCAAGAAATTCTAGATTTGGTCTTTAATTAAAGTAAAAAATGAATATAAGAAAACAAGTAAATAGATATGCTAAAATTGTAGAAGCATTCTTGTTTATATTATAACCCGAATACATAAAACTAAAAAGGATCTGTGAATTTAGGAAGAAGTAATAATTAGATTGGGAAAGACAACTTAAAAGAAGATCTCCATTCAAAATACAGCTATTTGAAAAAGTTTCTTAAAATTAAATGTGAAGATTTTGAAACAAATTATTCCTCAGGGAACACCTTCACTTAATAATGAATGAATGAATATTTTTATAGAAAAATGTTTTGCTATACTAGTTGGTCTCTGCATTAATATTACTGTCAGAAAAATGGGGAACAATAAAATTAGTTCCCATTATCTAAAGTTCCGTACTTTAACATGACAAAGAGATGTCTCTTATTTATTCTTTTCACATGCATAGCTTTCAGGTGACAGCCCTAACTTTTCTTCTGAACATCTGCAACTAAATAAATGATCATGCGTTTGTAATTTATCAGAACACTCACTGCTCTGTGAGTAATCACACTCATTTACAAAATAAGCATTTTTTTTCCATCCATGATTTTCTCAAATTTCACCAAGATGGAAACCATTTGAGGATGAAGTGCATCACTTTGAAGAAGGGGAGGGGCTGATGCTGCTTGCAGGACTCTAGTTCACCTCTACCTGAATAGTAAGACAAAACATGTTAATATTCTTTCCCATTGAAATGTAAATGGGTTTCACCCACAGAGCCAACACTGATTTATTTTTTAATGAAAGAAAACAAACACATAAGCAAATGCAATCTTTTGTTCCTTTACAGCCCATATCCTTTAAAAACAAGCCCTAGAGAGAAGGTGGTGGCACAGCCCTTATGTAACATGCTCAAGGCTTGAGTTTAATCCTGACATCGGTGAGAAATCAACTACAGAAGCCAAATATCAAGAAAAAGCAGAGACCTTCTGCTATCTTAGTAATGATATATCTAAAATTCACCACAAAGTAGTTTTTTTTCTCTTGTCATGCAATAAACATACATACTTAGGGGACTTAGTGTGATATTTCAATACATGTATATAACAAACATTAATCACTTTGGGACAATTAGCATAATTTGTCTCCTGCCTTCTTTCTAGTTGTGGGGCCTTCTTCCTTTCTTTTTTTTCACTTTATTGAAAATAGATTATTTTTTATATAATATGTCTTGATTATACTATTCCCTCTTAATTCCTCCTTACTTACCCTACCCCGGGATATCCTCCCTTTATGTCTCATTAGAAAAGAACAGGCTTCTAAGAGATAATAATTAAGTATGGTAAAAATAAAATATAATAAGATGAAGTCATACACGGCAACCCAATAGTTGCCAAAGAGTCCCAAGTGCAGGAAGAACAGTCACAGACCTACTTGTTCTCATACCCATGGGTCCTATAAAAAGAATTAGCTAAAAGTTGTAATATATACACAGAAAACACGGTGCAGGCCCATGTAGGCCTTGTGTTTGCTGTTTCAGTCGCTCTGAACTCATTTGTACCTTTTTAAATTGATACAAAGGATCTTGTTCCCCTGGTGTCCTCCAGCCTGTTTGACACTTAAGATTTTTTGGCAATCCCTGAGCTCTGAGGAGAGATATGATGGAGACCTTCCATTTAGACCTTCTCTCTACTAAATGTTCTCTGCATCTTTTCCTATCTGCTATTGTAATAAACCTCTCTCAGATGATAACTGGATAAGGCACCAATCTTTACATATAGCAAAAAAATCATTAGAATTTTTTTTTTTTTTGACCAGTAGTACTTGATTTTACCCTAGGTCTCTTGCCTATGGAACAAAGTTATGATGGAACCAAAGTTCCACTTGGTGCACCAATGAGTTTTTACTGGGGTTCCTAACAGGAGAAAATGAGGGTTACTTACAGGAGCAGGACTGATCTCATAGCAAAAGCATCCCTGAACAGCTCCACCCCCAATATTGGTGAAAGTAACACAGTCTTCAGCCCTGGAGATCTCTGCATGATTTGCAAGCAGCTAAACTGGTCTGACGCTCCCTTCTCAGCATCTTACACCTCAGAATCCCCTCCTTTGGCAGCTGTTGACTCCTCTCAAAGCTGGGAAGCCTTTTTGAAACTTGCACGTCTGTGCATTCCTAGACATATGGCATTAATTTGCCTCCTGAGTCTCACAAACCTCCTCCCACCTTCCTGGAGTGAATGTGTCAATTCGGAGGAAACTGCAGTGCAGCACCTGTCCTCCCTGGAAGGAAGAACAGTGTGGGGAAGACAGATGAAATGAGAGCCTTCACTTTCAAGTTTTCAAAATATTGTGTTTAATTGTGATGAGATGCCTAATGTCAAATGCACATTTTTACCACATATTCACATATTCCACATAGTGTCATTGTTTGCCAGTACAGTGCAGGCCTCAGCGACTCATCCTGCTTAACTGAAATTTTACAATGATTGGTTAATGACCTTGCTTCTGCTCCTCTCACGAGCCCCCAACATGCACCATTCCAACCAGACTCTATGACGTCTGCCTAAATGGAAATATTACTTTATTACTTTTATTCTGAACAACACGTCAACTGGGTGAATCAGCCAGATGCCATTAACCACCTCCATGGTTCTAAATTATTTTCTGTGAAGCCACTGGTTCTCATGCTCGAGTTACTCAAGTTCTCTGCCTAGGAAGATTTCTTGGAGATATGACATGAGAGCATGTGCTCTTCCCATGTGTTTTATTGGAGTCCATGTTTACTCATACAAAGACTCACATCACTTGCTCTTTCTCATTAAACAGAATAAAAAGTTATTTATAAGGTTATTGTGTATTCTGTACTAGCAATGACTGTATATTATACAATTGATTATATTTCTAGGAGATAGCATATAATAAAAATTATAAATAAAATTGAATGTATCAATTAATGAATAAATACACTGACCTTCAACTGTATTATATGTAGTGGACAATAAAGAATAAAAATCTATTAAATATAAGTGAATATCTTAGTTGTTTTGTCTTGTATTACTGGGGATTAAATCCAATGCTCAGTGTTTGGTAGGCAAGCACTGTGCCAATACACTATATTCCCTCCATATCCCTCCTTTCAGTGAATTCAACTGCTTTGAGATAAGATTCCACTAAGTTGTCCACACTGATTTCCATATTATTATATAGCTGAGGATGACCTTGATCTGGTGATTTTCCTGCGTCTGTCTCCTTAGCAGCTTATATCACCAGGCTACACCACTTAGTCCAGCTTGCAAGAACTCTTCAGTAATATATAAAAAAAAATAAATGAATATTAATCATGTCACAAGAAATGATGAAAGTCTTATATTTGTCTCATGATATATATTTTGATATATGCACATATTAATGATAAAGGGAACCAGCTTCCAGAAGGAGTTGTGAAAGTTCTTCTGAGAACATGATTCTTCCTGAATTTGGTTAATACTGAATTTGGTTTTAGAGTTAGGACATTTTGTGTCCTTATTTTATAAATCATGAACTGCAATAACAAATTAGGCCTTTTGAAAATAAGATTAAAAATAATCAATGTTCATCCATTCTTTCCTTTAGGAATTATTACTTCTATAAGGAAGAGTATCACACTCTCCAAATGTAACTGTATTGATAGCTTATAAAGAAAACTGAAGAATGAAATAGCAGCCACTGGTATATCATGATGAGCAGACCAAGGAGGCATTAATCATTAATACACTCACTGCCAATTAAGTTACTTGATGGAAAATGCATGTGTAAACATACATGAATTTCCTGTCAGAAAAACTCCCTGAAACGGGCACTAAAGATGTTGCTATCTTAAAAACATGTACAAATAAATAAAATCTATGTATTGCATGTCTTGTTACCAGATCATGACTTTAAATTAAATAAAGAATAGCAGTTTTGAAGACACTTCCAGATTTCATGATCTAAGATATATGTTTTAGATATCTAAATTTGTACATACACAAATTCCCAGCACTTGGGAGGCAGAGGCAGGATTGTGTTTTCAAGATCAGGCTGAATTACGAAGTGAAACTTGCCTTGGACACTCACATGTTCATAGGCACTTTTAAATAGCACAAGGAAGTCTCATAAATCTTTTGCTAAATTTTGCTAGGCCTCAGTGATTTAGAATATATATTTTTTAAAAAGAACTTGGCATTAGTACAAAGCATGGACCTTACTTTGTCTTATTATTCTACATTCATTTGTATGTTTTCATGCGTGTGTCTATGTTTATAAACTGAGGAAACCACGGTCAGTTTCAAGATACTGTTCCCTCTTCAAAAGGGATTTTCATGTTACAACTTCTAGTCTGTTACCTACTTTATAATTCAGAGATAATATGTGAATGTCTATAAAGTACAGTCCTTTGATCTTGGCTAATGTTACTCTTCAGAACTCATTTGAGACCATGCTATATTGTACATGTTGAAATGGATATTTTACATTTTGTCTAATTATTGACTCTGAGGGACAGGTGGGTTTCCAGTTTGAGTCTCTTACAGAGAAAAAAACACATTTATGTTGGCTGAATTTTCATGTTTCTCAATAAATATAAAAATTTAGTTATTAGGTCATATGATAGGAGAAGTTTTTTTATTATACAAGACTGTGCCACTTTATAGTTCAATTCAAATATGTTAAGAATCTCGTTCCTCTGCAGTCTCTTTGGGATTTATTATCAACACTATGGTTATTTCAGCTGCTCTCCTGAATATGTTGTCTCTTATGGGTTGTTTTTTTTTTTTTGCCTTTCTACAATGACACAGAATATTTAATATATTTCTGGGTGTTTTTCATGTACATAATCTCTTTGATCAAATTAATATTCTTAAATATATACAGTATATTTGTTTTAAGCAGTTCTATAATCTGATGATTGCAATATTACTATTTCATTCTCCTTTTCACAGGTAAAAAAAATGTCAGTAACCTAAAGCCACACTCTAAGATGTAGCAAAGACATGGGGCTGAAAGAGATAGATCCACAGTTCAGAGTTGTTTTCCTGCCTTTGCAGACCAGAGTACAGACATCAGCACCAACCTCAAGCTATGAACAACCCAACTATTCCTCAGCTCTGGGGAATCTGAGGTATTCTTTGTTCCCCATATGCACTTGTACCCATGTGGTATACAGTCAGTGACACACACATACACATAAAAACATTAAAGAAATGGTATAGACAAAGTTGAAAGTTTCGGTTTGAGACTCACCTCCTGCTGCTTCGTATTGACCACAGCTTTCTGCTATTCCCTCCCATCTATACTGAGTTGTCTTCCTGGCAATGGCTAAAACGTAGAGTGAAGCAATCATGTTCCATTTTCCCAATATGTTTTAAGTATCACTTCTTGAATACCTCCAACTTACAATTATTAAAGGATATAAATTGCTATAAAGCAAGAATTTGCATTTTATGGGCACTTTAAACTCTTTTTTTTTTAAATCAATAAACCAAAGTGGAGTTCATTCCTGCGTTCACTTTACAATGAAGATAGAAACAGAAAATAGAAACATATCTCTAAGGAAGTGCACTTTCTGCTTAACTGGCATTTAAGAAATCTATTAAACTAGAAGGAAGGTAGGATGAGGCAAGAGGTAAGAGAGTTGGAAGAAGGAACGACAAGGGGCCACTTGCTCTGTGCCTCCTTTTCTTCCCTTCACAGTCTGCCCACGGTCAGGACAAAAGTGCGGTACATGTACATGTTAATTACAGATGCGCAGACACTTTCGAGCTGAAGTTAATTAATTGCCTTCCTCTTGTTGGGAGAAGCCTAGTGTGATATTTGAGACACGGGGTCATGATTCTCTGTATCAATTTTATATTTGACTACATTAGTCCTGACAGGTTTTTCACTAAGGAATCTACCCACTTTAGTTGAGAGCAATATTATATTTACTACTCAAACACACATTGCTTGAGATTAATCTGTGATGCCCTGAGTTTTCTATTTTTCAAGAATTGTGATTCTTATTCATTAAATATGGGTATTCATCATCTTATTTATATTTTAGATTAGAATTATTGTCCTGTGTTTGGTACATTTTATTTGAAGATGAGTAAAGCCTTTACCATCACATGTAATTATAACAACCAACACAAGGGTCAGGGCCTTACTTTAAATTGAGAATACAAAATCTATCATGATGAAATATAATACCACCACAAAGGACTGGGTTAGCAAACATTACCTGCTCACGTGGGGAATAATTCATCTATCGGTCCATTTGGTTCAGGAGACATTTGTGCACCAAGAAAACAGTCATGCAGAATTCAAGAATAGGTTTTCTAAAAAGAAGAGAGTTTGAAATAGTTGACAACAGAACCACAGGATGCTGTGGTCAAATAGTTTGCTGTTTATTGCAATACAGGAGCAAGTACAGAAGTCAATATCTTCTGTTCAGTGGGGGAGCATTTTTAGGTCACGGCAACTTGGAAGTCATTTTTGTTCCAGTCAGAGCCAGCAGCAGCCACTTCAACTTCAGAGGGTCCTTGAAACAGTGTGTGCTGAAGCACAGGTGGAAGGGAAATTGCAGGAGGTCGTTTCCAAACCAGACATTGGGAGGTTGGCTCAGCACGAGAATGTTATGTGTGGTAACATTTGCGTTTGGCTGAGTCAGAGCAACAAAAGCACAATATAACAAACTTTTTATTTAAATTTGTTAACACTGGAAGAGCTTAAGTAATGAAATTGAAATATCTTCATAATAAATATACAACTGATTATTTCGGGGGAAAAAAATAAGGGCATGGGGCAGAGATTGCAATGCAAAAGAGAAAAGAATCAGAGGACTGCCCTAAACAGCACAGATGAGAAGCAATGTCTTGATGCAGCCCGTTGACACAAGCTGCTGCTCACTAAGGTTTTCCTCCTGAAAGGAATGCAACCACATGGCAGGTAAATGTTTACATCACGGTGGCACGTGTAGTCACATTGTACTATACATATTTATACAGTATGCACCTATACAAATACATGGATAAGGATAAATTATGCCAATCCCAAGATTTTATCTTGAAAAGTATTCAAGGTAATTTGGCTAAGGAGCCTAGACTTTTAAACCTGAGGAATATATAAAGAAAAATTAACAGGAGGCAATTGAGGAGTTAAGATTTTTGATATAGGCTCCTGGGTAGACTGGCTAATTAGGTATGTAAATTAGGGATTATTCATTATGCCACGTGACCACGCAGGTCCATCTCAGAATATACTCAATGTTAATTGTATTTCAAGTTCCAGGTTTTGCTCTGCTCCCTGAATCACACTTGTTAAGTGCTTTGCGAGATTACGGAGTATTCACAAGTCTTGTGAGAGAGGCTCATTCATACCAACTCATGTCAAAAACACAGCTCTTTATGAACCATAATTCTTGTTAATCTTGCTTTAAGAAAATCATTTTCTAGTAATGCATACTACATATGTACGTTTACATGGTACCTATTTCCCCATTATAGAGAACCAGAAAGAAAGAATAACAGCATGGCTTTGTTCTATATTGGAAATCACAGTAGTATAATCCTGGATACAACTTGAATACATTTGCATTTGACAAATAATGGGAAACATTTACTGATAATTTCAGTTTAGAAGGAAAGATCCATTTGACTTAGGGCAGTGATTTTCAACCTTCGTATTGCTGTGACCCTTAAATACAGTTCCTCGTGTTGTGGTGGCCCTAAACCATAAAATGATTTCATTGCTACTTTTTAACTGTAATTTTGCTACTGTTATAAATTGTAATGTAAATATCTGATATGTGACCCCTGTAAATATCTGCTATTCAACCTCCCAAAAGGGTCACAATCCATAGGTTGAGAATCACTAGCTTAGGGTCCTCTCTTCATTCACTTTATGAAGTACATATTTTTCCTAGAATAGCCTTCCAGTTAGGGAACAGCAAGATTTATTTACCCTTTGTTTAAAACAGAGCATCCGAAGCTGGGCTGTGGTGGTGCACGCCTTTAATCCCAGAACTTGGGAGGCAGAGGCGAGCGGATCTCTGTGAGTTCAAGGCCAGCCTGGTCTAGAAGAGCTAGTCCAGGACAGGAACCAAAAGCTACAGAGAAACCCAGTCTTGAAAATCAAACAAACAAACAAACAAACAAACAAAAAACCAGAGCATCCCTATACAATCCTGGTTCTTCTTTTATTTATTTTTTTGTTTATTTTATTTTTTTTTTTAGTTGTTGCAAAAAAAAAATTCCCATTTCCCTCCCCCTCCTCGCACACA
>NC_022011.1:12261761-12293079 GCF_000317375.1 Microtus ochrogaster | reverse complement strand
ATCCAGGACCAGGAAGGTGAGCATCCAAACAGGCTAGGCTCCTACAAGGCCAGTTCATGTATTAGGATCGAAACCTAGTGCCATTGTCCTTAGCTTCTCATCAGCCTTCATTGTCCGCCACGTTCAGAACCTTATGACAATGCTCTAGCCTCTGCCTCCGAATGCTAGGGAACCAAGTATGCAATAACGCGGAGCTCAAAACAGTAGGATTTAAAACTGTGTCTCTCTGCATTTTCCCACTTAAACTCATTCCATCATAGAGAATAGAATTATGAATTATATATTTATTCTATCAATCCGATTCCTTAGAAACCCCAACTGTTTGTGTCAGTAGTAGTTCTAGAGCAACAGAAATATAAGAATAAAATTTTTAACTATCTGAAATAGGCTTTCCAATTTGTTAACACCTACAGTAACCGAAGCCTTTCCCGTTGCTGAAACTTCTCCTAGAGTCTTGGAGAGTACTGAAAGCCTGCACATGAACTATGTTACAAATTTAAGGAGACAAATCTATGCATTTATTCTGATGCCGCAACTGTGAGAGGCAAGGGATTTTGTGGCTCTGTATATAAAACTTTTTAAAATTTATAAAAATATAAGGAAAATGATGGTGCTGGTCCATTGCTCCTAACAACTGTGGATAAATTAACAAAGGAAAAGAATGAACTCCATGATAAAATTAACCAACTTATTAGCATCTCAGAATAGGATGGAGAACAACACTGAATTCACTGGTAGACTGAATAAACAGTCTAAACGTTTCTCAACATTCCCTGGAACGGAATCCTCTCTCCAGCAGTCACAGAGCTCACACTGCAGAAAAGGACTGGCTAAATAGGAGACTTGATACAATAAAATTTCTGGAGTACAAAAGTATGTGTGTGTGTGCATATGAACGCATATGCAGTGATGTGGTGGCAAGGAAGTAAGAAAAATTATTCTATGTTTAAACTAATATTTGTAAAATCAGATTTTGTGTTCTCACTTAAATAAACTTTAATATTGAATGTGACTCTTTCTAAATGCATACAACCATTTAAAAACATTATTGACGATTTGAGCCAACTTGCAGGGACTACATAATTCAGCTCTATTTCTTTGGGAAAGGAGGTGTTCACTGTTCTCTGCTATCTGAAGAACATTGAACAGGGTCAGTGATCTCTTGGGAAATTTTTGCCAACTAATGGAGAGATTTAGTGGAAACTTCACCAGGAATATTCAAATTTGGGCCTGCTTGAGTTCATTTTACTGTATCAGAATTTCCCTAGAGCTATGTGTCAAAATGTCCCTTAAGTTATGGGGATGAACTTCAAATGTTAACTATGGAAAATAATATTCTGCTAAAATAAGAGTTAAATTAGTTTGAGGGAACTTCTAAAAGAACTTTAAATGGGAGAGAAAGATCTTCATGCTCCCACAGTATTGACAAAGCAGTCACAAAAGAGTTCAAGGGTGAACTTAGCCACTTTCTACCATCTTCTGTAATGTATTAGGTCTCTTATGAATAATATTATTCATATTAATTATTGCTATTACCAGCTAATGTTGACTTAAGGATATGACATATATAATAGTTTTATAATGATAATAATTTATTGATATTTGTCTAGTAGTTACCAAAGATAAATATGAACAAAAATTATTAGATTACATCAGTTTTAATAGAAGAAAACAAGGTACAAAGATATATATGTGCAGTAGTTATGAATTGCACACACAAATGATGTTTATAAGAAGTAATTACACAATAATGTTTTAATATTGTCATTTTTCATTCTAATTACTTTAACTGTATTTTATAGTATTAAAATGAAATAATGCTTATAATGAATCATGACTACTCTGCCCACATTATGGAATTAAATTGCTGAATCTTTTCTCCATGCTCATCAACAGCGTGCGCTGGAGAATCATGGCCTCCACAAAGACCAGCTTCACCTGTCTGCAGTCCTGCCACACTTTGTGAAATTGTAGCAATCTGCACACACTAAGATTCTGAACTGGCTGGTGATGTTACTAAAAGCTGTTAGTGAACTACTTCCCCATTTCTCTTTATCCATAGTCAAGACAACATTTATTGACCAATAAAACCAGCAGGACGACAGCACACTGAGGTTTACAGCACAGTAAGAGCCCTTTGTATTTGCATATTGCTGTAGTCCTTTATAAAGCTCTTCAAAATACAGCAAGTTGTTTGAAGCATGCACAACTATCTTCATTTTATAGATGAGGACATAAAGTTCACCTGGAAAGAATACGCTCAAAATGAAGAAACAGTGGAAGGTTTGGCTTAGAATTGATTTTTTTGCTGCAGTGCTTTTCATCATGTTGAGTATCACCAGGTCCTGATGACAGATAATTAGAAGATTATAAATGTTTATAACAATAGAAAAATGTTCAAGACTCTTGGTTTCACAAACAAAATTGCTGTGCCCACTCTAAAATCAATAGACTACAAGGCTTTTTTTCCCATTGTAAGCAAAGTTACCTTGCAAGAACATCCGTGGCTGTCTATTTCCTGGTCAGCTCACTCTATGACTACGCAGTTGCTCTTCTTCCCTGCTAACTTCCAGTGCTATGCTCTTCTTTCATAGCCCTCAACTCAGGCATCTACTTGTCTAATACTTATGTCACTGAGAGAATTTCTGGCACCAGGAACCTCAATGGTCACATCTCTCTGTATTTCCTGCCAAGTAATGTGAGGTTGTTGGCGCCTAATGTTGCCTCTAGACTCAAGCTAGGCTCTCAAAAGGCATTCATGTTCTTCCTGTTTGTATCATCGCTGTGTGATAACTATGCCCAGGCAGACTCAACAACCAAAGAAGAAAGAGAGCAAGAAGAGCAGAAGCTAAATCAGCTGACCTTAGTTCTGCACTGGGAGCATCACGAACCCTCTGTTTTTAACCAAAAGCAAAGGGAATACTGCCAGAGTTAACATGGTCATTTTCCTGGAAGCTAATCAAAGGTTGCCAGAAGAAGTGATTCAAGAAAAATGACTATTTTTGTCAATCATAACATCTTTGTGACATTACTTATCTTATATCTATTGCCTTCTTTCTGTTTAGTGGTAGCCTCAACAACCAATAACATCTTATCACAGGAAAATAAACAATCTGACAGTCATAAGAAGGAACACTTTTACAGATTTAAAAGCAGCCCCCCCCCACACCCCTTCAGGCTCCATTTGCAGAGAACAGCCATTATTGAACCTGTCTCCTTCTTCCTGAGATGATTCCATTCACAGTGAGATCCTAAACTGACATGAGACCCTAAAGCATGTGAATAGCCTTTCTTTGGGGAAAAACTTTGTTACAAATGGAGACAGTTGTTTAATAACACAGATATTTAATATGTTATACATCATTTTGAGAAAAGGATAGACTGTTTATTAACACTAGAAGAGAAAATAAATGTGAAATGGGAGAGAACTAAAAAGCCCTGATAAATTCCTGCAATCAAGGAACTTGCATTTTTTCAGTGGGCTGTGCCTACACAAGAAAGACTTGAGAAGGCCTTGACCTCACACTCATGGCAACTTTTGAAACCACATCATAAGCACGAAGATGGACTACTCACTGAATCTCACTGAAATAAGCCTAGCTTAACCATTCTCCAGCTTTAAAAAAATTTACTGTAAACAATAATAGCAATAATAATAATAAGCAACACTTATTTATATGGCTTAAATTAATTTCAGCCATATTTCTCCAATCTCTAAACTTCAATTTTTTATTTTTTGAAATTAAAATATAATTACATCATTTTTCTTATTCCTTTTCTTCTTCCAACTTATCCCTTTGCTCCCTCTCAAATTCATGTCATCTATTTCTTTATTGTCTTAGATGTGTGTATTTATATATACAGTGTTATGTATATATTCCTAAATACAACTTTATCAGTCCATATATTACTGATATGTATATGATTTCAGGGCTGACCACTTGATATTAGTTAACTAATCTGGGCCTTTTCCCTGGGAAAGACTATTTCTCTGATTTTCAGCAGTTCTTGACTGCTCTTAGGTCTTGTCTAAGGTTGAGACCCTACGCACATTCTATTTCTTTTATGAAACTTATGTTCTTCCTAGATTAGACTCTCACCTGTTTCTTCTTCCCATTCCCCATCAGGCTGCTTTGCTTGTATGTTTACTTGTTTAATTGCACTTGTTGAGATTATTAGCGGGCAAGTGAGACAGAGAGAGAAAATGAATGGTGTGTGTCTGGGTATGCACGCGGCAGTGAGAGGTCAACCTCGGGAAGGCATTTCTTCCCACCCACTATGGATCTTGGCATCAAACGCAGGTGGTCAGTCTTGCATGGCAAGTTCCGTACTTGCTGACTGTCTCACCAGTCTTCCATCTTCTAGTCAAGCTGGCTGTACGCATTGTTGTTCTGTTGTGATGGAACACCACACCCAACACAACCTATAAAGCAAGCATTTAATTGGTGACTGGCTTACAGTTGCAGAAGGCTAGTCCACTGATTGTTATGGTAGAGTGTGGTAGGCAATATGCAGGCATAGCACTGTGGTGGTACCTTAGAGTTAACATATGATCCATAGTTATATACATGTGCACGTACACACACACATACACACACACACACACACAAGACAGAGTGTGCATGAGAGAAGGACAGTATAATTTGGCCAAGGCTATCTAAACATATCTTCAAAATTCATAAATTTAACATAAAATTCCGTAATTGTTAAAACTTCATTTTATGTATATTTGTATTCATGTGTGTCCAGACGTATATTTACATATGTACTCATGAATGTGGAACCAGAGGACAACCGACTTTTTTTTTTCTTGTGATAGGATATCTCACTGGTCTCAGGTTCATGAAGCCACTTCTGAAATAGACATTAGTCTGGGTGCAAAGAAGCAAACTTAAATACAAAACAAACCAATTCTTTAAGAAGTACAATATCTAGGGGGGAAAGATGCGTTTATCACAGTCAAAACTTTCTCAATTTCTCCAAGTTATGCTCAACATGGGATGGATCCATAAATGGGTGGGTGGATGAATGAGTGGATAGATAGATGGATGGATGCAAAGCAACATGCAGAATCCCAGAAAAGAGTTTTTGAACAAATATAGGATGGCAATGACTCATAATTTAATATTGAGGTTGAGAGAATGAAAAATAACATAAAAGGTAGGGAGTACAGAACCCCTGAAAATGAGGAAACACAGGATTCTAAAGCTCTGGTGTTAACATTTTTAGAGCACTACATTTTTAGAAGGAGAAAGAGATGAACCCAGAAAGCTGGAAATGTAAACAGAGACAAGATAATGGGAAAGTCTTGTAACTCGTGTGAAACATCCCAGCTCCTGTCGAAAAGCACAAAGCACTAAATTAAGATATCAGAAAAATAGAAAAGCCCAACCAAAAAGTAAGTCACAGAAGAATGACACAGAGTTGTCCTTTGAGAGAGTCCACACATGAATTCCTATAGGCAATGTTCCTGTAACTAGGTCAGAGCTAGAGGGCAGAGACTAGCCAGCAGGCAGTTTTTCATGTATCATATAAAAATAGAGAAGATGATAGAGCCTATTCTCTACTCCATTTTTAAGGTCTTGCCTATAACACCAAACACAAATGCTGCGATATTTTGTGGCTCAATGATATAGTTGATATTTTGCAGAGTCTTCTTTTCCCATTAAATTAAACAGCCTTATTTGCCCTTAGGAGAAAAACTGCCCAAAGAAAGAGGATGGTCCTACATTTTAGGAAAAAAAAAAACGTAAGTCCAATAATGGAATTCAGTGTCAAACTTGGTTTAATTTGAAACGCAAAATGCAAGCAAATCTCATTAACATGGTCCTGTGCTTCATAATGATTTCTTCTGCTTTGGAGTTGATTCCCCTTCACCACAGATGGATGCTGCAGAGGCTCTAAGTGTCAATGCCACAGTGTAGAGTGCTCTGGGAACAAATGCAGAGAAGAAAGAACGCTCTCTGGGCTGAAAGTTTCCTTCACTGAGCATTGACAGCGCACATTTATTGTCCCCCCAAAAGACAGTAAAAAAGAACAAAAGAGAATAATCAGGGTCATTTTGTTTTGTTTTTTTTTTTGGTATTGTAAATATTAAAACACTTTACATTTTTATATTCATATTAAATAAAATATCGGAGAAATGGCCTATTAAATAATAATCAAATATTTTTGTTTTTAGGTTTTGAACTAAGGTTTTTTTCTTAAAAAAAAAATTCTAGATCTCTATTTTACCAAAAGGAGTGAAGACTGACAAAGGTGCTAATGAACTGAGATCCACTTTAAGACTCCCAGCCCGGTATCCTAATTTCAGGACCATGAGAAAACTTCCAGGTTAAGGATCTTTGTAATGGTTTGGTACTATGCTGTTCTACTGAGAATCAATCCATGAGTTTATTCAAAAAATATTGATAGAATTAGTTAAACCCTAAAAGAGAGAAGAGATTGTTCTGTGTGTGACCAAGAACTCAAGGACTAAATTAGGAAGCAAATTGTTATTGACATTAAGGTTTGTTTTATGCAAGGTTATCTTCCAGATTCCAACAGTTGCTCTTCTCAGAAAGGAATCGATCAAGAAAACCCTTATTTTAAGATAAAAACTTTATGACTAATAAATGTTTTCAGCAAGATTGAAATTGTGCATTGTATTTAGCCCCAGAGAAACTGGGTCCAGCTCAAGTGCTGAGCAAAGCTGCCACACCGTCTAAGCAACTCTAGGAACTTCAGCATGGCACTCATGAATCTGAAAGCTGAGCCTCAGAAAAAGACAGATTTTTCACACCATTAGGCTCTTCCTGCTCTTCCATCTTTAGGAATGGTGGCTACTTCCTGAAGTAGATTTCTCTGGGATATATGGTGGTCTTCTATTCTTGTTCACTTGGTCAATATATATTAATTTAGTTGGCATTATCCTGCCTAGGGGATAGATAGCACATCTCTCAGGAAACATAGGTTTTCAAATAAAAACCCCATTCCACGTATGGGATACCTCACTTCAAGTAGGGAATCCCATAGATTGCTTCCCAAATATAGGCTATTGCTATTGTTTTGTCAATAAGAACTTGATGTTTAAACTCTATTGCTGGATACAGTATACTCTTTGGTTGCAGGTAATGGGAAAAAAAAAGAAAGCAAATCAGTACTGACTAGGAAGCTATCTCCCTGCTAATTGGCTTCCAAAGTACTTGAAGATGTTCTGTATGCTGCTGGGAGAGAATAGCCTTTACTGATGGCTTACCCAGCTGGAAATGTTATGAACGCTAGTAATATCTACTATGCTTTGACCATTTGTGTAGTACTGGCATGAATGTTATAGACATAACCAGCTGCTTTCTGATTTGTAAGGCTTGTTCTACAGGAGGAAATGCATGCCTATTACTATCAGTCTGGCCAAGAACAAACAGTTTGGGAATTCACAAGCAATAGGTGTTCAGCTTTTATTGTTATTTTTGTAAATGGACATAGTATCAAACTGCTTTCTAAGGTTTTATCTTGGCAATCATAGGTTAAACTAACTCTCTAACCCCATGAGAAAAGTTTCTTTGTATAGCTGGATGATGGCGGTGCAGTCCTTTAATACCAGCACACAGGAGACAGAAACAGGTGGATCTTGGTGAGTTCAAGGCCATCCTAGTCAATAGAGTTCCAAGATAGCCAGAGCTGTTACACAGAGAAAACTCGTTTCAAAAACAAAACAAACAACAAAAAGTGAAAGAAAAAGAAGCCAAACCGAAAAAAGAAAGAAAGAAATTTCCTTGTGTTGTGGGTAACAGTTAGTGCAGAAATTCACAACTGGTCAGTGTATAAAGAATAAGGGTTTCTGGACTAAAGTAAAATGGACATCTATATCACAACCTCTATCTGAGGTTCTGGGACACTATGAAAGAGTGGGCAGAAAGACTGTAAGAGTAAGGGATTGTGAAGACTGAAGTAAAGCCGTGTTTCTGGTCATAGTAGATCAGCAGTACTCATGAAATCCCAATGTCTATGGTTGCCAGAACAAGATGAATCTGGCCATATTTGCAATACGGGTGGGGTAGTGGTACTCAAGAGTCTCCACGCCTAGGTGATGAGCTTTGGAGAGTTGATGGTTTCTGGAAAGGGGTTTCAGTTTTCTTTAAATATGTAATTTGACCCCTAATAGGGCAACCATTCTCCAGTCGCTAGCCCACACCGATGAGTATATGAGAAGCATAAACTGAACTTGGTAAGATGAACTTTTTCCGGACACATACACATACACACACACAGACAGACACAGAGGGGTGGGGAGAGAAGGAGGGAGGGAGAAAGAAAATTAGAAAGTTATAAAGAAGTAGAAATGGAAGATAGATTTGGGATGAGGGGTGAGTATGATCAAAACATATTGCATGGTTTTATGAATTTCTCAAAGAATTAATAAAATGTTTTATTTTAAATGAGTATGCCACTATATACACTCATACTTCAAATATTTCTGGTAAGGATTTTTTTATAATTTATTTGTCACAAGACCAGTGGTTTCACGTTATTTTGATTCAATAGGACATCCAACATTTCAACTTCTTTAAAAGCAAAATTCTGTCCAAAAGAATTTATAACATTATCTGTCCAAGATTCAAATGTTCTGATGATGCTTCTTAGAGTTAGAAATTCCTGTATACACATTGTCAGAAACACACAATTTCAAAATCACATTTTCTGAAACAATAATTCATTTATCTCACAACATAATTAGGCTTTGTGTAAATATGTATTTTTTGCAAGGGTCTCCAGAGAAACGGCAGCAGTAGAACATAAGAATATCTGTGTCCTTCTGTATATGCAAGCTAATACAGGCGGAGCACATCATTAAAATTTTGTGTTTATAATTAACAGGTACTGACTTTTTAAATTATTCCATGTATAATATAAGCTAACCACTGCTTCCATTGTGTTAGGAAATAGCAGTTATATGAACATGACTTAAGTTTCTGAGAAGGCATGTAGGTTATATGATAATATTACAACATTTATATAAATAACCTAAGCACCAATCGGTATTGATATATCAGTTGGAGATTTGGAACCAACTGCACACAGATATCAAAATAAAAAACTGATTCTCTCTTTTTCTCTCTCCCTCCCTCTCTCTCTCTTTAATGTGTGTGTAGGCAGGGGATGAATCAGCTTGTATAATGATGGAGAAAAAGAATTTCCATTGTGTTGGGTAGATTTGTGACAACTTGACACAAGCTAGAGTCATTTGAGAGACTCTAACCTCAACAGAGAAAATGCCTCCAAGCCTATGAGGCATTTTCTTTATTGATCATTGACTGTGGCAGGGCCAGCCCTGGCCTGCTGGTCCTGGGTGCTGTAAGAAAGCAGATTAAGAAAGCTATGAGAAACCAACCAGTAAGCTGCATTCCTCCCTAGCTTCTGCTTCGGATCCTGCCTCCAGATTTCAACTTTTAGTTCCTGCCTTAACTTGCTTTAGATAAGCTGTAAGACAAATAAACCCTTTTGTCTTGAGGCTGGTTTTGGTAATGTTGTTTATTACATCGACAGAAACACTAACTAAAATGTCCATCCTCTCTCATGTGCAAAATGCAGCCCTGGGAAAGCTTCTGGTACACAGGAAAACTTGTTTTGAACCAGAATACCTGAAAAATGGAGGCATTGCTGGGATACATCTCCGAGGATCCAGAAAGGGAAGATGAGATGTTACATCTTGAGTAGGCAGGCAAGAGGTCAAGAGTAGCAAATTTGTTTTGCTCTCTTTTGTTGTAACCAGGCCACTTACATTGGAGTGGGGCCATCTTCTGTGTGTATTACATCAACTGTCAATTCCAGAGCCATTCTAACCTAACCAACAAATACACAGAGATATTCCAAGGGTGGTCGAGTTGATATATATATATATGTATACATATATATAATCTTTGTAAAAACTTAATTTGCTTTTTATTACTGGAATTGTAAGTATCAAACCACTGTGCATGTTGTTATTAAAAGGCCAGCATTAATAAGATTATGAATATCTTATACTGTATTAGAGACTACATACATGTTTTCAGCAATGCATGTAATTTTGCAAGTAATTGTGTCTTCCTTTCAGTATGCTGGTCATTATGGAATCTTCATTATTAAGATTCAAAAGTAGAAGTGCATGAATACCACGAGTTCCTGCACTAAACGAGAAGTTCTGTACATGTTATGAATCTAGGAAGAGTCTCACAAGGAATGCTGTGAGAATTGACTTTTCACCTTTCCGCTGAAATTACCTTAAGTCCTAGCTAGTAAAGGACACGCTGAAATATAAACTCAGATCTCTTAGGGAAGTTGGCAAGAATCTGTGTTTTGAGGACCAAGCTCTACTCTACCTTGATCAGACCAATAAACAGAAACATTTCCCTCAATACTAAGCCATCATCACTTCCATTTTGAAAGATTGCATTGCTCCAGGAGTAGGGTTATATGACTATGTTAAAAGAATGGAATTAAGGAGACAGACAAATTTCAGAACAATGACTGCTATTCTCTGATTCTTCTGTAAGATTTCCAGTGAAATTCAGGAAAGCTATGATTAGAACCATTACAGAATACGTAGAGGTTTCTATGAGCTTGCTTTTGAGTGTGATTGACTGTCAAAACTTAATTTCAAACAAAAAGTTCTCAAAGTGTCAAATATTCCAGCTAAAACATGTAAGCAACATGGTTTTAGGTAGATATAGACACATAAAGATCAAGGTGAGTTTACTTGTAGTATGAACTTAAAACACACACACATTTTTGCTTAAATTAAATGAAATAACATTAATGATTTTTCTCTCCATAATGAAAGTTACCTTTTAAAACAATTCAGGACGACTCCCCCTGGCTCCCCATCACACACTCACTTATTGTTTCAGGGACAAACTCATCAAAGCAGATGGTCGATCTTAATTAATTCTTATCACAGAGACAACTTTGTCGTAAAGTATTTTTCACAGATGAACAGTATTACATAAGCCCCTTTGTTTACTGAATTACAGAGAGAATGACTTTTCATGAGGGAAGCAGTTACTGTAATTTTCTCTTTTATTTCTTCAACTTCTCTGGCACTTAAAAGCAATTATAACATTTAGGCTATTGAGTCTTCACTGAAGCAAGAGACATGTTTGTTTAAAATGCTTATGTTTTCAAAAAATGATTTTTTCCAAAATTTTTGTGTGAGGTAGAATTGAGT
Organism: Microtus ochrogaster; assembly: GCF_000317375.1. Taxonomy (NCBI): domain Eukaryota; kingdom Metazoa; phylum Chordata; class Mammalia; order Rodentia; family Cricetidae; genus Microtus; species Microtus ochrogaster. The sequence goes on along the minus strand of NC_022011.1, from coordinate 12,281,894 downwards.
TTCAGAATAAATATTGCAAAGGCCGCACTTGCCGGGAAGTTGACCATCTGCATGCTCGGAACTTTTTCTCATCATCAATGCAGCGTTTATTTCACTTTTTTCCCCTTGCTTCCCTTCCATCTTCCTCAGCTAGCATATAGAGTTAAATCATCAGATAAAATTTTTTAGACTATAAAAAAAAGTATTTTTTCAGAGACAAACAATGATTCAACTAGATTTACTTTACTACATGAGTTAAGATTGTTTTCTGAGAAAAGGCAGAAGTACACACAGTTTCCATTTTTCTTGATTTCTTAGGAACTTAGAGTATGTGTATCTATGTATAAGCATGTACATATGTGCATGTATTGTGTGTCTGTGTGTATATGTATGTTTCTTTGAGTCATGTTCTATTTATACTAACACATTGTTCACTCTTGTTGCTTAGACTGGTTCAACGTGGACTTTCCTCTTTTGCTTCAGTAATCCATTGGTTGATATTTGCCCATTTATTTTTCTAAATCTATTATATTTGTGAGATAATACTGATGCCAAGATTATGCCTCCACATTAAAAACACAAAGCAAAATTATTTTCTAAACAATAAGCATAAGTTTCTGTTTCTTTTTTTTCTCCAACTCTCTGCATACAAACTCCTTAACTCTAACTTACCAGTATCTAAGAAAGCAAGGGAAAAATCAACAAGGTGAAAACAAAATGATGGCTAGATAAAATTGCTAATGAGTTAAAAATTAGTTCATTTCTCCAATCAGCAAATATTGAATGAGTAGCAAGTGCCAAGGCCTATGTTAGGAAAGGTATACAATAGAGAGCAATATCAGCAAAAATATATTGTTTGATAAGTTGATATTATATGTATTTATCACATGCAATGTGATGTTTTATAGTACTTATGCATTGTGGAATCAGTAAATCTAACTCACATGGGCATTGACCTCATATACTTTCATTTACCTTATAATGAGAAAAGTGAACAGCATGTCTCAGTACAATTAAATTAGTATATATCTTATGCAAATACTTAAAAAGTTTCATACAATAAGGGTGGAATGCAAAGCAAAGTGTGAAGCTCAGCAAGTAATTTAGGGAGTTTTTGAGAGAGTAAAATAATTTTCACTCTTGAAAGCCTATGCCAATTGTAAAGTATCATTATCTTAAGAATTAAGAACCTTTGAAATATTTTAAATAATTTATTCAAGTCAAGCAATTAAACATAAGAAGAGAAGAAAGAAGCTTCTTATATTGTTTGGTAATAACTCTGATTAAAGGCATGCATAATGACATTTTGATCAAACAACTTGAAGATCTATTCTCAAGCTATTTTGGAATAAGAAATGCATTCTCTTGTTTTTTACCACACAAACAACATCAAATAGTGCCTTGGGGAGGGAGAGTGACCGACAAGCATGCTTCACACTGCTAGACTGGAGCTTCTCCTTGACTATCAGACTCCCACATGTTCCTTGAGTGCATGACAGCTTGGGTTACGAATGCTGGTGGAGCAGTCAATCTGTACACAATGCAAATCAAATGATTAAAATCGCCACAGTTCTGTTTCTGAACAACAAACTGTGAAACATTATATTTCCTTTTTAATATGAATCATAAGGCTTTGTCATATTGTCCCCTGTGGTAATTAGTAGCTATGAAGCTCCCGCAATGGAATCAAGTGAATCACTGGAGACTACAAAAGAAAGAACAGCTCTGTTATATAAAATGACGCCATGCCACGCTTGTACTATTTGATCATTTGATTAACGGGAACATACTATGTAGTTTTTCTCTGGATATGGGACAAGGACGATCGCCTAAAGAGGCATGAGTCTTCAGACCAATGAGGCTGACCAGGTGACTTTTATAAATATAGGAAACAAGTGGTGAGAAGGAGAGAGGGCAGAGGACTATATGAATTGGAGAAGGCAGTTAGCAACCTGACGAAGAGAAAATCTGTTCTGGGAAGGAGGTAAGGAAAAAAGGTGACATGTGCCCTTGCAAACACCGTCCTTAGAGGGTATGCTTTGATTTAAGAAATCTTTGTCAAGATCTTGAGCCTTTAATCATCTAAAACAACATCTAAGTGCGATTGTCCAGGCACTGCTATGAAGCAGCTCACCTTCAAGGCATGCACAAGATCTTGCTTGTACTCTACAATAGAATGTGCTAAACCAACTAATCCTCTCACCAGGACCCTCTGGGTAACAATGTCCTGACTTCCTTGTGTTTTCTTTCTTTTTCAGTTCATAACGCTATCTATTCAAAAGTCAACTGCTGAAAAATCACACTTAAAAATGTTTTGAATTCAGGCGTAGTAGTCTTGGGCCGTGAAGTTGACTTGGTGGATAAGGCTACTTGCCATTATGTCTAACGACCTGAACTTGATCTTTGGAACACACCTAGGACAGGAGCGTCAATTGTTTCAGGTTGTGCTTTGATCCACATGTGCCAGGCATGTGAATGCCAAAATAAAAAAAAAAACACAAAATAAATATACATTAAAAAATACTAGCAGTCTAGTAGTCGGTATTAATTAGTCTTTAGTGAATTTAAGCTATTTGTAAGCTATTTGCAGGTGACCTTTCAGGTTTCTTAACTCATTAATACTACAAAAAGTAACCTATAAAAATTTGACACTATTACTATTCACACCAAGCAATTGAAGAAAACTACAGTTCAGAAAAATTTTGTGTGTCATCCTGGGAAAGAAGAGATGAAACAAAGACTAGTCACTTTATTTGTTGGTGCCCCAAATTAACTTCATTATTATTGTGCTCTTTCACTGGAATTCAGTGATATTTCAAATGTTAAAAACACCTAAAAATAAGTTACAAATTAGTTAGTCAGATGAAGACTGCCACTTTCAAATAGATGTATGCATTATACTTTTTTATTGCTGCTGTCACCAAATATCTGACACAGGAGATTTAAGAGATTAAATGTTTATGGGTGTGGTTTTTGGTGAGCCCAGTCCATCATGGTCTTGAAGGCAAGGTTGCTGGATTGGCTTACTTGGTGATGGCTTGGGATTACTGCTGCTCACCTGATGGGAGCATACAAAAATCAGTGAGAAGGATAAGACATGAGAACGAACTGTATCCTTAAAGCACACCGCAACATGCTTGTGTTCATTAGCTAAGTCTTGTATGCCGAAGGTCTACAATATCCCCAGTCTAACGCTATCTGAACACTTAAAACATGAGCTTGGGAGGAAAGAATGAATATGGTGGTTTGAATAGAAATCACCTATGTAGCTCATGTATTTGATGCTTGGTCACAAGGGCGTGGCAATATTAGAAGGTATGGCCTTGTTGGAATAAGTACGCCACTGCAAGTGGGCCTTAAGATTTCCGAAGCTCAAGTCAGGCCTAGTGACTCACTCCTTCCTACTGCCTGTGGATCGGGATGCAGCACGCTCAGCTCCTTCTCCTGCACTGTGTCTGCATGCGTACTGTCGTGCTTCCTGCCTTGATAATAAGAGAGTAAACTTCTGAGCCTATAAGACAGCCCCAACTAATAATTTATGTTTTCCATTGTAAGAGTTGCCATGGTCATAGTGTCTCTTCACAGTAATAGAATCTTAAACCAAGACAGTGGACATTGTACATTTAAAAACCAACATAATCTAAGCAAGCTTTCAGTACTTAATGCAAGATGATCCTAATACATTTTGGTAGATAGTATAGGATGGAGAATCAGTCTAAGCAATTAATCTTTCATTTTTTAAAATTTATGCATCATTCAAAGATTCTTGCATGGATATCCATTTATCATCCACAGTAGGGATAGTAGTTGATAGGATCTTCTAAAGAAAAATGAAACTTCCCTGTCTTGCAGGGAAGCTTCTTAAACGATTAAGGAAGTCCCTGAAACTGACCAGGTACCTTAGGCCCCTCCTTCCCCAAGCGCATGTAAACAGTAAAGACTGTGGGGAGAATATACTCTCAAACCCACTAAGCTCCTTACATGACTTTCATAAAGTTGAGATATTTGGAAGAGGGTCATACTACCTCAGATACTTGAGGTGAGTAATGTGGAAGGTCATGACACCTGAGCTTCCAGTCTTGCCACTCCCGCCTATGGAGCTGCATGCTAGTTGTTTAGTGAGCTCCAAGTCACTTCTATGAGCTGTTCTCATCCTGGGCTTAATTTTGGTAATTCAACTGTCTTTGAATAATTTGTGCATATCTCCCCAGAAAATAGTGTTATAAAAACTCAAGAATTTAGGTTATTTATTTACTCTCTCTGCCTCCACCTCTACCTCTACCTCTGTCTCTGTCTCTGTCTCTGTCTCTCTCTCTTTCTCTCTCTCACACACACACACACACACACACTCATACACACACATATATGTGATCTTAGATAACTCAGAAGTTAATTATTGTGTTTCTTTGTTGAAGAAGCCACAGTTTGAGAAGCTATGAGTTGCTTTGACAAGTGTCTGGGTATTTTGTTATGGGACATAAAGTGTTACATACTTCACTTATTTCTGTGTTTGAAATACATAATTGGATGATCAGTACCCACAAGAAAACAAAGAAAAATATAGCTAAAATCTAAACAGTGTAAATTTCAAGAGTTGAGGATATAAAATAAGAACAATTCATGAGCTTTTGATGAGAATTCATTTAATAAGATTCAGATAGCTTAAATTTAAAAAAAAATCAAACCATTATAAATACTAGCCAACAGAACAATGGAATGGTTTTTGAATATAAAAAGGAAGCACCAGAGATACATTATTGGAAATAAAAGGTTACCTTTCATAATGATAAAGAGGTGAATTCATCACCAAGTCATAAAACTAAATGTGTATGCACATAGTAATTGAGCCTCACAGTGTATAGTGTGCATGCTGATAGAAGGGAAGGGAGAAACAGACAATTCTACGTTTATCATGGGACATTCAATATCAGAAATCAATGGAAGAATAAACAGACAAGCAACAGAAACCTGAAGGGAATAACCACCATTAACCAATGCGAAATAATTGACATTTGTAGCCCTGGATCATCATTAAGTAACTTACAGAAATGCCACCTTCAAATGCAACAAAGGAAAATTCATATCTCTTTCAAATGTATTTACCACATAGCAAAGTGAAATATATTCTGGGTCATACAGTAAGCTCCAGCAAAATTGAAAGGAACAAAATTATGCACACCATACTCTTTTACTAAAATATAATTAAGATATAAGTCACAAACAGTAAGATATCTAGAAAACCTTTGTGTATTCTGAAATTAAACAACGGACTTCTCAATAACCCATAGGTCAAAGACAAAATCAGCAGGGAAATTAAAGATATTTTGAAACTGAGTAAGCTGAGAATAAAACATGTCACACATTATAGAATATAGTTAAACAATGCTCAGATGGTAATTTGGAGGTTCAAATACTTGTTTTAATGTTTGTTCATACGTAAATTATATAATTAAATACAGAAGAGTACTATTTAAAGATAGACTCTGATAAATTAATTAAATATGTTATAAAATATAGACTACTTTCCAAAAATGAACAAGTAATAAATATAGAAATTAGACAATATATAAAAGAAATAAATTCAGTGACTCAGATTTACACCTTCAAATTCCAGATTTAAAAATTTTTTTAAAAATAAGAAAATTAGAAACACTGAGAGTTTACAAAAAAGTAGATAATTCAACTATCATTGAAAACTAGTTTGCTCTGATAGTAAATCCACAAAACTAATAAACTTTATTATCAATTAGAATAAATTAGAATAAAAGAGTAAGGTACTAATATTAACAGAAGAAGAAAATGAACAACTAATATACAGATATGTAAAGAATATTTTGAGTTTAAATCACAGTATTCAGAGGAGTTGAACAACTTAGGGGAAACAAGTTCCTTGAATATTTTGATTTAATGAATCTGACACATGGTTATAAAATTGTCTTATATTCTATTATATATCTATTGTTCTCTATTATCTGTTTATCTATGTTATATTAATAATCTTAACTTCTAAATAAAACTCTTTTGATAAGCAAAGCTACACTGGTCTTCTCTGGTGAGTATTTTCAAACTTCTGAAGACCTTGGACTAGGAGAAAAGCTTGGTGGTTGAGTACGAGTTTGAGAAGCATATTATAATTCTTTTCATATACAACAAATGAGGAGAAAATGCTTCTTTGCTTATTTATGAGGCCATTATAACAAAGGCACCAGAAACAAAGTCATTACAAAATCAATAAGCAAATAAGCCATTCTAGTTAGTAAGCACAGAGGGAAATTTTAACAGAATGAGCACATCAAATTCTTAATTATATAAGATGCCAGCAACAAGGGAGGTTTAGTTGAGAAATGCAGCTTCATATAGGCCTGTGAAACAGATCTGAAATTGCAGCTGAATGGGAAGCTGAGGCAGGAGAATCACAAATTCATGGCCATCCTGGGCTACAAAGGTCAATACTTCCTGAGTCACTTAATAGGACTCAATCTTACAGTTTAAGAGAAATAAAGACGAAAGTTGGTACTATGGTTTAGTAGTAGAGCTTTTGCCTAGGATATATCAGCCTATGTGGAGACCTTCAGTTTGGTACCCACTACAGAAAGAGAGAAAGAATGAAGAGAGGTAAGAGTTTGCCATAACATTGAGAAACCATGAAGAATGATGTAATTCAACTACAGATTAGGTAAGAACATTTCAAAGCTTCTATATGTAATCAAGACAGCTCTCAGTAAGCTAGGAATAGAGATATTGAATTCTCCACTTGATAAAGTGATGGGTTTTTAATTCTTATGAATAGCATTAGTCTGGATATTTTACAGAGGTAAGAGCTCTCTGCTGGTTGCCTGCTTTGCTTCTCTGATCTTTCATCTTGAACTCTAATATCTGTCTCTGGATTTTTATTATCTGTGCTACAGGATACTGTGTGTTATTGTTTGGTCTTTGTTTGACTGCTTAGGAAAGAGTAACAGCTGGTAAAAGACATTTGATTATAAATGCTGATGCATTAATCCAACCTATATACTTTGAAAAACACCTTGACTTCAAAATTTAAATCAAAAGATACGTTACTTTGGGAAAGAGGTTCTGTTTTTATTTCCACAGGAAATGAGAGGCTATGGATTCATTCTGGTTTAAAAGCCAGGTTTGATAAAGGAAAACCTCCAGAAACATCTCTGATAAGATCAGATAGCCCAGATAATCCAATCTCTCAGAGCATCTCTGTTGCACTTTCCTCTGAGTTCTATATCCAGAACAGCTTCAAAGTGAGGTGATCCAGCCTCAAAGCTAAGAACTGACTTAATCCTAAATTTCTCAGGGTCCCCCAAAGATTACACATAAATGTGTACACAGATATGCACACATTTGCACACACAAAATTATATTGCCCATGCTAATTATTAATATGTTTTACTATCTCAGCATACTTTTAAAATGATAGTCTAAGGATGTGTAACTTAATTTGTTCCTTTTTTGCTGCAGCACTCGAATGATTGAATTTGCTAAAAATCATTGAAAAGGGTATAAGAAAATGGTTGGTATTCTTTCTCTGTGGCATGAATGATTTACATGGCCTTCCTGTTGCTAGTGAGGTGTGTAGTGACTATGCATCCACATTAAGCATATTTTTCTATTTTCTGGAGTCTTCTGAATTATTAACATCCCCCATTCTTCATGGTATTTCTTTCAACTCGCCAAAAGAGAAAAGGAGGAGAAATGTTCTCTCAAAGGTCATTTTCCCACCTCACCCATAATCACGATGGAGTGCTGCTCTTTCTGGGGTGAGAAACTCTGATTTACTTTTGTGAAAAATGAGCTTCTGAGTTTAAGGAATATATACATTTATATATTCATAGCAATTAAGTGAATAATGTTTTACAGTTTAAGTATATAACATATGACACATTAAATATAACAAAAATATGCGTACGCACACCCCACAAACAAAAAAAAAAACAGAGAAAATTGAAAGTCACCTGCTGGAGGTAGAACTGGAGATACAACTTTTGCTTTGTTACTTAAGAGGATACTGAATCAATTAGTAATAATTAAGAAGTACTAAGATCTTAACGTGCAAATGAACCTTTGTGTAGTGGTGTACACCTTTATTTCCAGTACCCAGGAGGCAGATGCTGGCAGGTCTCTGGTAGTCTGAGGTCAGTTTGTCCTACGAAGAAGTTCCAGGACAGCCAGAGCTACAAACAAAAACCAAACAAATAAAAAGTCAAAACCATGCAAATGTATATTGTGATTGTCTAAGTTTTCCAGAGAAATTGGACATGTAGAAAAGACTTAAGAATTTGATTCATGTGATTATAGAGAGTGTCCAGTCCTGAGATCCATAGTCAGCAGTTTGGGTGTCCTAGAGACATAATAGTATTGTGTCTTGTCCCAAAGTGCTAAGAATGAAAAGAACTGAAAATGTATTACAGTTTGAAGGCTTCCAGGCTTACGAATTAGTGGAGGAAAATATATAGCTCAATAAAAACAATTTTGAAAAACAAATAAGCTTTAGATAATAAAAGTAAATACAAAAAAATAAAGAAAAATAATTTTTTAGTTCAGAGCAAGGCAAATTATGACTGCTCATAGCAGTGGAATAACTCTTGTTTGGAAGAGAGTATTAATCTTTATAAATTAAATTTTCATCTGACCGATTTTGGTATTTCTGGCTTCATCATTAATTAGCAAATCACATTGAAATTGGCATATGTTCACTTAGTATTGTGTGTAAAATATTTATATTTTCATTACACCTTGACCTTCTTTGCTAAAATTCATTATTCCTATAATTACTTCCTCAAAAATATGTGATAGCCAGTGGATTATAAGTTTAGTGAGTATAAGGACAATTTTTGTCCTATTTACTCTATGCCCCCAGGGCTTAATGTTAGGAATTTATGAGGGGCTCAAAAAATAGCCTCATAGTTTTCTGAAATAGTATATTCAAATGAATAAAGGTTATTGCTGAGCAATCAAATAAATCTTTGGGGAGAGTCTTCCAGTAATCAAGAAAGCGCTAAATGGCCTCATTGAATCAGAATATGAAAAGGATTTCTATGCAAAATTTATAATCAAGAAGTCACTCCTTAAAGACTCTTTCAACATAGCCACAGAAAAATCATGGTACTTTTGAAGAGGAGCGCAATAGTGTCAGAGCTGTGGGCCAAACTATCAGCATAGACCAGAACAGAAATACTTTGCACAATGAAGCAGAATTGCAACAGCCCCTGTACCTAGAGATTGTCACCCCTGTCCCTGGGGCATTTCACGTCTCATTTTTTTCCCTTTCTAAAAAAAATAAAAATAAATAAAATAAAATAAATAAAAATTACCCTTCAAGTATTTTGCAAGGAATTAAGGAAGTTAGAACTCATGAAGTATTTCAGTTTACTAAGCACATCATTCAGTCAGACTTGGATGGGCTCCAAGTTGTCACCTTTTGAATATTACTATGCTGGTGATCTTATAAGAATAATGAAAACCGGGGGTATGTACTATTGACTAAGACTGATTGATATTCGTATCTCAATCCTGACACGTAAGTTCCCTGGGAACATGTTATTAAAATCTCTAACTTGTTGGCTGGATAACATTGATAGAGACCCAATGAGTATGTGATTTCTGTTTATTCACACATGGAGATAAAGGGAAACAATCCAATCCAAACAAAGCAGAACAACAAGGGATCTTGGTGATGAGGCAGTACATTTCTTCCAAATAGGAAGATAAGAACAAAAGGGAAAGACCTTTGCTTTTTAACTCTTTAGTCTTGCTGACTATTAACGGAAACATCTTAACAATGGCTTTTAATTGTACAATAGATAGCATCATTCAGTTCCTCAAAGGGCCTGCTTTAGCTGGGCTCTGTTATTACTTCTATATGAACTACAGGAAAAAGTGAGAGGCAGAAACAATATGATTGGTTAAAAACCGGCATTTGCTTTGCTTGCATCTGTTCTGATAAGCTCTGCTGGTGCTAGTGGTTCAGACTCAGTTGCTTTGTGACAAAACCAATTCTCTGAGTTTTCAGTGTAAGAACTGAATTAGCCTAAGGCTGGTGCAGAATACGTAGCTCAGTGGTAGAATCCTTAGGCAGTCTCTTTAGTGTCTTCCCAAAGAATATTTTTAGAAGACATTAACCAGACCATTAACTACTAAATGAGATTGTCGTTCCTCATGTACAAGTTTGTGAATGGAAGGTCTCTGAAAGAAGCTACATATTCAAACAAGCCGAGACCTTCGGCAAGGCTTCCTAGCTGGTGAGCATGTCAATGACTGTGGAAAATTCAGAATACTGCAGATCCAAAGCCCAGTTACAATTTACTTTGGGCTAACTCTATACACCTAAGCTGCCAAACTTTGCCCGCTTCATTCTCAGACTTAAGATCCTGCCACCAAAAGATAAAAGCGTCTTAGAATACAGCCACTTAACAAAACCATGATTTCCACCAACCAAAAGGCAAGAAGCATCAGATGGCATCTGAGGCCTGTAACTGAGATTTCTCTGCTCTGCTGTAGCCTCCAGTTTATGTTTCCACACATTTGAAAAGTGTTATGGTTAATGACTCTCTTTATCCTGTTGTAAAAAATGCCATGAAACTACTTCAACATTGGAACACAGAATTTAAAACATATAAATCTCTGTTCTGTAGCAGTGTTCACTCATATTTGGCTCCAGCATAAGTTATTTCTTACCACCTTGGAAGTAAGAGTTGTGTTTTGAGTAGATAGGTTCAAACTAGCAATATTGAGACTTCCTTTTTTCTAATCTTTTCTGAAAACATTTATTTTGAGATTTTATGTAAAAGTTCTGTATCTCTGATTCCTGCCATTCAGTTGCTTCTGACTCCTCCAGTGGTCCTCCTTCCTCAAATTTATGACCTCTTCTTTGTTATTTTTTTCACATACATTTTATACATACATGCATACAAACATTTATCATTGTCTGTGTGTACTAATTTCCAGGACTGACTGCTTAAGACTGGACAACCTATGTAGGAGCCCAATCTTGGAGAAAACCAATTCTTCTTCCAGAAGCCATTGGACATCCATAGCTCTTTATTGGGGTTACAGTCTTGTGGGATCTCTCCCATCCACATTAGCGTGCCAACGCTTGTCAGTATGTCAGTCTTGTTCAGGCAACCATATTGTTGAGATTTCATAGGTGCATCTTCCCTGTTATGTCTAGAGGACACTATCTAGCAACAGGTATCCTAGTCCTCTGGTTCTGATCATTTTTCCATTCTCCTACATCATGTTCCCTAAACCTAGGTATAAAGATTGCAATATAGATGTATCAGTTGGGGTTAGGGATCACATGGTCAATTATTTCCCACATTTTGATGAGTTATGGATCTCTGATCATCTCTATCTGTTGTAAAACTGTTGCATTGACAAAAGGGGGAAGCTGCAGTTTCTTGTGGGCATCAGGATAAGTATATAGAATATACATAGAAACTACATTTGCTTAGGAAAATGGTAGTAGTAGATTCTCCTTTGATATCTGTGACCTCTCTTAGGTTTGCAGTACAGTACCAGCGATGATTTCCTTCCTGCTGAGTGTTGGTTACTCCCAAGATAAAAGTGCCACTACTGTACCTTTGGGATATCTTGCTGGCTTGCTCTTTGTTGTGATGCATAAGATTTACAGCTATATAGGAGTTATTGATTGTTCCTCTCCTTTGGCAGATTTCATAGCATCTTCTAATACTATAAGAGCCAGCCCTCAGGCAAGAGGTTTCCAAGGCAGTTCCAGTTCAATTCCTCCAAGACCTGTGTCTGAAGCATGTGATGTCTTCAGAAACAAGGCCTTACCTTCACATTGTGGAAGGTAACCAAGAGTAGTGGCAGCAGTACATGTCATTTTGAGTAACTCCCCATGCCTGCCACCAAGGTTTTTGTTACATAGTATATGACTCTTGGTAGAGGGTGTCTTCACCCAATATGGCATTATTCCATTTAAAAATGTATACATATATTATATACACATATAATTACATTTGCATATTCTATATAAAGTATAGATGATATATGCATAGTGTGTGTGTGTGAACTTTAAGCTTATAAAATAACATATTTTCCTTTGACTTTTTCCAGATATCCTTTATTTATCTGTTTTTTCTTCCTCTTCCTCTATATTACCCTTTCTTCCCAGTTCAGATAAAGTCCACCCCCATTTTTCCCATCATCCCCTTTATGGAGTTGGTCTTCTGATATCCTGCTATTTATTGTTCCTTCTCCTTCCTCCCAGTCATGACCACACTAATTTCCTGGCTTTTTTTGTCTACTTTAGGCTATCTACTCTTATCTAAAGATTTGGCCTTTGACTTTCTTAAAGTGATTTTATTTTGATTAAATGTAAGATATTAGGAAACCCAATATTCACCGACTTTTACATTCACATTAAAGCTAAAATATCTGAAGGTTTTTCTAGTCTTTTCACTGAGAATTCCTTCTTTAGCACCACGCAGGGAACCTATTAGAAGTATGTTGTACTTTGCGTCCATGTAGTAAGTAAGCAGGAAAATTTCAGCTGCTTATTTTAGCATAACCCCGGAGTACTTCCTCTTTTTCCCTTGCAATCCCAAAACATTTTTGATGAGTTAATTATCATTTCCAAGTGATGAATATCTTGGTCCAATAAATGACACTGGGTAAATTGAATCACTGTGATTACCATCTAGATGTGTCTAATTAGTAATTAATATGTTTAAAATTCTAATAAGATGGAAATGGTCAAAGAGAGTAGAAACATCTACTGCAGTGATATTTTTTACTAACTCGTGAATGCATAATCTACAAGCCCAATAAAATAGGCAGTTTGCTATTTTATTTGTGAAGTACTGTTGGTGTCACACACACTGAACACAGTGGGCTCACCATTTGCTTGGAGAAAAAAAGAAAAAAAGCACAACTAGGAGATAAGAGTGAGACAAAATTAAGAATGGTTTCTGTGCCGGGCGGTGGTGGCGCACGCCTTTAATCCCAGCACTCGGGAGGCAGAGGCAGGCGGATCTCTGTGAGTTCGAGACCAGCCTGGTCTACAAGAGCTAGTTCCAGGACAGGCTCCAAAACCACAGAGAAACCCTGTCTCGAAAAACAAAAACAAAAACAAACAAACAAAAAAAAAAGAATGGTTTCTGTGTGTGCAATAAGAGGAGCTTGGAGCTAACTCCACAACTCTGTGTCCCTCTGAAAGGCCAACGCCTTTCTCCTCTTCCTTCTTTTCTTCTTAACCTTCCCCTTCTTGTCCCTTCCCACTTCTATGCTGTTCCACTCTTCTTCTTTTACCTTCTCCTTTCTCCTTCTGCCTTTTTGGAGGGAAACATCATCATGTGTAGCAGCTGCACATTCCTGGCATGCTTAGTCTGAGATCATTCTTCATGCATCACATGTCCAGAACTCCTCCTGGGGACCAAATTCACATTATAATAGGACAATAAACAGAAAAGAATTCTCTCTGGCTCTCCTAAAAAGAGTGGCCAGATGATTTGGATCTGATTCTTTGAGTTTTCTTTCAAGTGTGTGTGTGTGTGTATACATATATTGAAATTTTAACAGTCATTTTAAAAAATACAGCGTTTTGTTCTTAACATTTCTACAGGCAACAATTAAACTGAAAAAAGCTTTCATTTGTCTATTTAACATCAGATTTTAAATTCTAAGCCAATGTCAGGGTCCAGCCTCAGGGCATGTGGATTAGACATATAGGATACCAAAGAAAAGGAACAGATACAGAGTAGAACCAGGAGGGCAATCCATTGAATACCGAATTTTACATATGCTTATATACCCCAATCCAAAAGTAACAGGGGGAGAGAAGGCAAAAGACTGCTTTAACATGATACAAAGAACAAACAGCAATTACCTCTTCAATACCTGATACATCAAGCAACTATATCCTGAGTTAAAAATTCTGTTTTTAACCGGGCGGTGGTGGTGCACGCCTTTAATCCCAGCACTCGGGAGGCAGAGGCAGGCGGATCTCTGGGAGTTCGAGGCCACCCTGGTCTACAAGAGCTAGTTCCAGGACAGGAACCAAAAAGCTACGAAGAAACACTGTCTCGAAAAATCAAAAAAAAAAAAAAAGAATTCTGTTTTTAGGCAGGGCATGCAGCAATCACACCTTAGACCATGTATCCTGTAAGCAGCCAATTCCTGGGCGGGGGGGGGGGGGGGACTTATGTCATCCTTGAAGGAGCAGGAATAGGCTTGAATTTTATGACCTTTGGTCAAGGTAGAACAGATCCACCTCTGTCGGCCATCTCAATATCCCCAAAAAATCAAGTAGCCACCTCCCTCGTCAAGATATCTTATTTGTAGCCACAATTTAAGTTAGACTTTTTGCCAATAATCTTGAAAGAGCAAATGTTTACTTAAACCTGGCCTTCAGTTAAGGTGGGGCAGAACAACTTCTGTGGGCCCCTACAAGTCAATCTCCTAAATGAGTACTCACTTATTATAACTATTCAATCTGTAAACTTCAACTTTCTTGTTATATTGATGGGATTGGGAGATGAAGAAACCCACATCACAACATATTAAAGAGCATCAAATCCAGAAATGACTTAAGATGTCGAATCCGTTCCACAGACTAAACACCACTGGTTAATGAAGGATCTTGTTGTAGCTTTTCCTTTAACTAAGATTATATCATCCTGGAGTGTCATAAAAGTTTCTTCATAGGTTTACAAAGAAATGAATTTGAGAGACTGAGGTAGTAAGATTATGGCAAGTTTGAAGCCTGCTTGAGCTCCACACACAAAATAATATTGAATTGCTTTCATAACGACAGAACTGGTGGACTAGAAAGTCAGATAAAATTTTTATAACTTCCTTGTCTTCAGGCAAGGTAATCACTCATTTGATTAGCCTGATCAGCAATACCAGCAGCCTAGGCTTTTGTTCATATCTTCTATTAAGAAAAAAATGGGGAAATTAAATCAGTAATAGAAGTGTTGAGTAGTTTATTACCCAGACTCAGTGACTGGCTTTTGTAGACTAAAATCTAATCTCCACATTTTAGCTTTCATATGGCATTTGTAAGCTTTTATTTCCTCACCTCTGGAATAGGAAATGATAATGGCTAATAGCCCTGAATTCATTGTATAATTGTGAGGATTAAACGAACCTATGCATATAAAGCCCCTGCATTTCATTAAAGGAAATGTTAAAAAGACATGCAAATTGCAAAATGTACACACATTCACACACACACAAAGAGAGAGAGAGACAGACAGACACACATGCACACATACAGTCACCACAAGTAAAACACACATAACATAAAATTAATAAAAACCTAATCTCCAAAGCAGAAAACTTCCATATAATTTTTTTTCCTGAGACTTTAGTAAAGTACGTGTTCATGGGGCTGCTAAATTTTTCATTTTCTTTCATTTTCCTGTTTCCTCTCAAGCTTTGGTTAGTTATTTGTGTGGTGGCCACTGGGATGCACTGTGCTGCTGTCAAAATCTCCTCACAAGCATTAGTATTTCTTGATGGGACATTAATCCTAGAGCTTAAACAGAGGACTAATTCATGAAGGCCAAGCGAAAGAGACACCTAGAGCTTAGAGAGAGAGAGATGGACGGCCTGAATGGAAATCCCATCCCTGGCCAGTCTCAAACCTCTACATCTCATCTGTAGTTGAGGCCACATCATTCAGTGCTAAGAGGAGTTACAAGCTTGAAAGAGAAACTGTGTATAAAAACACAATGGGGGTCAACAAATGATTTTGGAGAAGGACCTTGTTTTTATAGAGTTCTATGTGACTGTAGTTTCACTTTTATTCCAGATAAATGATGAATTCTGTGACATAGCTGTCCCTTGGAAAAACCAGATGGAAGCCTGGCACAGTAAATAGAAAAGCTTTCTCTTCACTTTGGAAAAGAAAAAAAAAACATACTCATAACTACTGAAATTATTTGTTTCTATAATGTGATCTTTTCAAACATTGATTTACAGTTTTGTATTTTCCCCTATTGCTGGAAGGGGAGACAAGGGAACACCCTGGGCTACTGAGCAGAACACAGCATAGAACTCAACTGCTGCTAAAATGTTTCAGGGTCCTTCTAAGGATCTGTCCTTTTCAGAATTCTCATTACAGCCTGATATATTGAACAGAATCTGCGGACAAAACTCTTCAGCATAAAAGAGGAAGCCCTAGGATTTCAGAAACAATCAAGATTATCTTTAGGACATTTCCCAAGTCTTGGAAAGAAACACATCAACTGTAGCGCAAGAATCGTCTATATTTGAAGCTTCGGCAAAAAGACAGGCCAATGAAGACGTACGACAGGCACGTTTTCTTCTCAAATCCAGGAGCTGTTTTGACATTTCCCTTTTTGCTATAATATAATGTGCTTTCAGCATCAGAGTGGAATCCTCTCAGCATGAAGTCATTTATCACAAGACTAAATGTGTGAGCTGGCTTGCTTCACTCTGCTTCTCAGCCTGGAACTTTTGGTGGATGCTGAAATGAATAATTTTAATAGAGATTTGTGTCTAAAATTCTGATCATAATCCCTTTATCCAATTCCAGCTCCAGGTTTCTGACACATATTCCATAAATTTCTGCTCTCAACCAAAGATACTCCTGTGGCTTAGAGAGCAGATATTTGTTAAACTTTTTAAATGAAGTTTAAGAACAGCTGGAAAAAAAACCCTAATGCATCTGTTAATATTAATAGTATCCATTTTGAGCTACCATGTGTGAGACATTCTGCAAAATGTTCCGTTTATTTCTCAGTGGAACCCTGTCAATAACTGCACTTATTCTCATTTTAAAGTTGAAGAAACTAAACGGCCACAGTTAGAACACAAATCAAGAGCAAAGTGGTACAGAGGTTAAAAAGAAAAATAAATTCCTGAGGTTTTCTGTAGAATGATATAATTAGGAAAACAAGAAATTAAATACAAAGTAGCAGTATTATACTTTGAATGAGGAGAATCTGACTCCCATAAAAAAGATGACTAAATGTGTTTCCCTATTTCTCTTGCTAAAAAGAGTGGAAAATCCTGGATTCTACACTTTGAAATAAGACTCAATTTTAAAGGTAAGGAGACAGATTAAAAACTTCATGAGTCAAGAGATATCATGGAATTGTGTTACTTGGCTTTACTTTTGGCATCATAAGTCTGAGGTTGAAGCTGAAGAAGACATCAAATCAGAGATGCTAAGTATATAGATAAAATGGAAAAAAGATAATACTCTCTCTATAGCTGAAGGACTTCAATGAGTTAAATTAACAAAACAGAAAATATTTAAGCATTATCTGTTCTATTTACCTAAATAAATTATAAAAGACTGCACACCATCTCTACCTTGACTAGTACAGACTGTGATGGCTTTTTTGTTGTTGATGTTTTGTATTGTTTGTCAATTAAACAGTCCAGAATTGACTAAGAAAGAAGTTTTAAGGATTACTTGTCTAGGTTGGCGCTTGAGTATATCTATGGGGAGGGGGGTTGTCTTGACTGAGTTAATTATAATGATATAATGGTATGAGTACCTCCACCACAGATATGGTACCATTACCCAGGCAAGGTTTTCTGACCTATGTAAGAATGGAGAAATTAAGCTGAGCATTGTCATGCCTATATTAATTCAGCCTTAATTCAGTGCCTTCTGCTCTTGACTGTGGATGCCCTATGAACAGTTCTCTCAAGCTTCTGCCGCTAAGACTCCCCAGCAGTCATGAACTGTAGCTTGAAATTATAAATAAAACCTCTCTTCCTTAAGTAGTTTTTGTGAGGTTGTTTTATCACAGCAACGGAAAATAAAACTAACAACAAAAATTTAAGCAGACATCATGTATGTCAATCTGCTCAGTGAGCTACTTGATCTCAGTGATGGGATAAAGTCTTGAGACATAATGCAATATAAAAGAAATTAATGGACACAAAGGCCTCAGATACACAGAGAGGATCAAGAGGCAGGCTGCTCCATCACCCCAATCCCATTGATCAGATCCTATAAGTTAAAAGCCCCACTCCATCCCCAAACCCTCCTAATCACCATGACCTCAGAGGAACTCTGAAACACAGGCTGCAAATACACAAAGAGGACCAAGCGATGATTGAATGCCCACATGGTGTGGCACCCCACTCTCTAGGCCCTCCATACCAGGGTAAAACCGCAGGCCCCTGCCCCAGCTGTCTCATCCTCTCTAGGCACCCAGCAGGCAAGCTTCCTGCAGGTAGGCTGCTCCAACACTCTCACCCCATCCATCTCACCATGAAAGCTACAAGTCCCACACTGCTCCCAAACCTTTCTATCCCCATCAATCTCAGAGGACCTCTGAAACACAAACTGTAACTCCATAGAGAGGACAAAGACAGGAACTCTGAAACACTGGTTGTAACTACACAGAGTGGACCAAGAGAGCTGGCAAAGAGAGTAGGCCAAGAGAGACCTCAGTGGCTCCCTGACAGACAACAGCGTAGACCAAGAACAGTTCCAAAAGACACAGACAACCAACTGCAAGGATTGGGTCAACAGGCAAAGACACTACTGGCACCATTTGGAGGAAGAAATGGGTAGGCACCTATGCAAGAATTTGTTCAGCAACCTAAAAGAAACATGGTAATACCAGAACCAAGTGGTCATACAACAGGAAGTCTGATCATCCTAACCCAGAAGAAGCAAAAGGAAATGATTGTAAATGTAACATTATGAGGATGATGGAGAACTTTAAAGAGGAAATAAAAAAATCCTTAAAGAAATGGAGGAAAAGACAAAGAAAAAAATGGAAGAAATCAATAAATCTTTCAAAGAAAAAAAATAAACAGGTGAAGCAAACAGTTCAAGTCTAGAAAACTGAAATAGAGGCAATAAAGAAAACACAAACTTGGGAAATTCTGGATATGGAAAATCTGTGTACATAAATGGGAACTACAGAGGCAAGCATAAAGAACAGAATATAAGAGATGGAAGAAAGAATCACAGGTATTGAAGATACTATGTAGGAAACAGATTCATCTGTCAGAAAAACATTAATCCAACATATTCTTGACACAAAACATCCAGGAAATATGGAACACCATGAAAAGACCAAACCTTAGGGATAGAAGAAGGAGAAGAACTCCAGCTCAAAGGCACAGAAAATATACTCAACAAAATCATAGCTGGGCAGTGGTGGCTCACGCCTTTAATCCCAGTACTCGGGAGGCATAGGCAGGCAGATCTCTGTGAGTTTGAGGCCAGTCTGGTCTACAAGAGCTAGTTCCAGGACAGGAACCAAAAGCTACAGAGAAACCCTGTCTTGAAAATTAAAAAAAAAATCATAGAAGAAAGATTTTCCAACCTAAAGAAGAATATCCCTGTGAAGGTACAAAAAGTTTACAGAACACTAAATAGACTGGACCAAAAAAAAAAAAAAGTCACCTCATCATATAACAATCAAAACATAACATAAAACATACAAGAGAAATAAAATACTAAGAACTGCAAAGGAAAAAAGTCAAGTAACAATTAAAACAGACCTATCAGAATTATATCCAACTTCTCAATGAAAACCATGAAAGTGAGAGGATCCTGGACAGATGTACTGCAGATAATAAGAGATCACAGATGCAAGCCCAGACAACTATACCCAACAAAGCTTTCAATTATGTTGTAGAGGATGTGAAGTAAGGGGAACACTCATCCATTGCTGGTGGGAATGCAAAGTGATACAACCACTCTGGAAATCAATATGGCAGTTTTTCAGAAAATTGGAAATCAATCTATCTCAGGACCCAGCAATACCACTCTTGGGCATATACTCAAAAGATGCTCAATTATACCACAAGGACATTTGTTCAACTATGGTCATAGCAGCATTATTTCCAATAGCCAGAACCTGTAAACAATGTAGATGCCCCTCAAACAAAGAATGGATAAAGAAAATGTGGTACATTTACACAATGGAGTATAATTCAGCTGTAATAAACAATGACATCTTGAAATTTGAATGCACATGGATGGGAACTAGAAAAAACCATCCTGAGTAAGGAAACCCAGACCCAGAAAGGTGAACATGGTATGTACTCACACACAAGTGTATCCTAGCTGTAAAGCAAAGGTGAGCTTATACTATATGACCCTAGAGATGCTAAGTAACACGGTAAACCTGAAGAAAAACATTTTATATATATATATACAATATATCACTTAAA
>NC_022011.1:12246233-12261661 GCF_000317375.1 Microtus ochrogaster | reverse complement strand
ATATATACACACACACACACCCACACACACACACACACACACAGAAGACTGCCTGAAAAAATTGAAAGCATGGGTGTGGGGGGGACAAGGGAAGACAGAAGGGGAAGGGGAGGGGAGAAGGGGAAGGGGGGAAGGGGTAGGAGATCTTGAGGGAACAGGATAGTTGAGATGGAGGAAAGACAAAGATAAGAGCACGGAAAGAGATATTTTAATTGAGGGATGACGTGCACCGCCACCCCCCCACCCGTGTCTGTGCTCTGTGCGCTAGAACCCAGTTCGCGAGCTTCCAGCAAGGGGCTGGAGGTTGAGAATACAGATGCAGAGACAGACCGACACGCGGACCTTTAAACACGGATGCCAAAGCCCCAAGAATGCTCCCTTTATTGTGTTCAAGGGCAAATTATATAGAGATAGCCACGCCCCAGCCAAACCCACCAGAAACCACTCTCCTGCCATCAGAAACTCCAGAAGGTCTCCTGCTCAAAGCAGCTGTAGGCACTCAGATCAGGGGAAAACAAGTTGTTTACAAAAAATTCAGGATCTGGAGTCTCACTGCTCCCGACAGAGGGAGCCATTATGGGGTTAGCAAGAAACCTGACACTAGAGAAATTCCCAGGAATCCACAAGGATGACCTCAGCTAAGACCCTAAGCAATAGAGGAGAGGGTGCTGGAACTTGCCTTGCAAGTGATTATCTTAAATGTCATCATAGAACCTTCACCCAGCAACTAATGGAAGCTGAGGCAGAGATCTGCAGTGGAGCATTTGGCTGAGCTCCCAAAGTCCAGTCATAGAGTGGCAGTTGTAAGGCTTTTTTTTTAAAGGGGCAGATTGCTTTATCATTATTATATATTATAATATACTATATATGTTATACTTATTACATACTCTGTGCTGGTAGTATTTAATTTCTTGTTTAGATACAGGGTCTTGAAAGTGCCTCAGGATGCCCTCTAATTTATCAAATCCCTGCCTCCGGGTTATACGTACTGCTATACATCAGCATGCACGTAGTCTTGTCCTTAGAAATTCAGGAGAAAAGAGGAAGCAATTGAAACAATACTTGACTAAATAATGGCAGAAATCATCAGTAACTTGGTAAGACATAAACTGACAGTTATAGTACCTTGCAACTATAAATCTAAAGAGATAAATGTCAAAGCATATTATCACCAACCTTCTGAAAGCTAATTATAAAGAAAGAAGTCCTAAAAACAAATAAATAGCATCTTACAGGATAAAAATACCACAAATTGGAATAAAAATAATATAAATTGTAGTAAGAAAGTAACATCACATTCCATATAAAACTGTCACCTCAGAATTCTACAGGAAAAATATACATAAATATAGGCATTCTCAAATGAGGGGAACTAAGAGTGTGTTGTTAGCTGACCCAGCCCCAAAACTTAAGAAAGT
Organism: Microtus ochrogaster; assembly: GCF_000317375.1. Taxonomy (NCBI): domain Eukaryota; kingdom Metazoa; phylum Chordata; class Mammalia; order Rodentia; family Cricetidae; genus Microtus; species Microtus ochrogaster. The sequence goes on along the minus strand of NC_022011.1, from coordinate 12,260,243 downwards.
TATTTAAATATAATAATATAATATTTCAAAAAGAGACTTGAAAAATCAGAAATGAAGAAAAATCAATGGGAAAATAAAAACTGTCCATAAAACTAATAAATAGTTTCTCTGTCCTCTGAATTTCCTATGTTTGATATTTGAAATAAAAATTACAATATTATCTGATGTGCCTCTAATACTTACATGGAGAATATTTTTAAGTGCAGAATGAAAAGGAAATAATTTTCTATCTACTCAGCAGGTAGAAAAGATGACCTAAATAGATTGTGATGATTTGTCAGTGTGTAATATAGTATCTGTGTAACAAAGATGATGTATAAAGGGATAGACTCAAAATCACATACTTTAAAACAGCACTGAAGTAAAACATCAATGGGCAGGGAATCTAAAAATGGAAAAAAATCTGAATGAATGGGGATACCACCAATGAAACACAAAATTAAGCTTAAGCTTTTAGCATTAAGTAACCACACTAAACACAAATAGTTAAGATATACCAAACAGAAAAGAGATTGGCAGATGGATTGATAACTAAAGCAAGACCCAGTACAACCTTTTGTGATTTCATGTTTGATGAATCAAAAGTGGAACAAGGTAAATCAATTAAATGTTAATCCAGTAAAGGGGAGCTATGATTATAGCAATATGTGATTTAAAAAATGGTCTTCTGAGTAAAGAAAACCCTAAACTAAGAAGTACCATGTATAACTGTCAATAAATTGATTAGTTACTATAATCAAACCTAGTTATCCTTGATGGGAATGAACCAAAGAATCCAGCAGTAAATTTTGTGAAATTAAAACCGACAAATCTAGAAAGAGAAATAGAAAAATATACAAGACTAGTGAAAGACCTCAACATTCTCTTTTTAAAAATCATAAGTAGAAAAAAATCAGTGGGAATAATTTAATACCCTTCAAAATCTCTTGGCCAATATTCATGGCATTCTCTATTTAATAAGACTGAATGCACATTATCTTCTAGTCTCTACATAGAAATACCAAGACAGGCCATATGATAAAAGAACAAGCTTGGTAACAGGAAATGCTTCGAGAAACCAAAAAGACTTGAAATCAAATAGAATAGAATTAATAACATCAAATACAATAAACTTGGAAATCATTTACAGAAATATAACAGGGAAATCTTCAAACATTTGGAAAACAAACAACACTCTTTGAATAGTTCATGGTTCAAAGAGAAAGTCTCAAGGGCAATATAACACTATCAAACTGAGTGAAAATGGAATACAATAAATCAATATTTATGGGATACAGCCAAAACATTGCTGTTGGGAAATTTTATTGTAGTAAATATATGCAAACAAAAGATGAGGTTTAAATGAACAATCAAAGCTCTGTCAAGGAAAATGTGAAGAAAACAGCAAAATATAATGAAGAATGTAAAGTCTGTCTTGGAAAGCAGAAGACAGAACTCTTCCCAGTCCTTCTCACTGAGTCAGTCAGTATTACTCAGATTGTCCTGTTTGTGTAAACAAAAAATACAATCAGGATTAGAAAGAGGAAAAAAGAATTAACTGAGAATAAAAGTATAAAAGTACAAAGGTAAGAGTTTCATTTAGATTTCTCCAGAGAAGTGGAACACACACATACACACACACACACACACAGAGAGAGAGAGAGAGAGAGAGAGAGAGAGAATTTGCACATGTGATGAAATTAATTCAAATCCTTGTGGGGATCATGTTATAATAAGTTATCTGTAAACTAGATGGCTAGAAACATCAGCAGTACAAATCAAACCTACTTTGCAAATCAGAACCCTAAATATCACTGCCTGAGAATAGGAGAGAAGAGATGTCCAATCATAAAAAGGTGAGCGAATTATTTGTTTTGCTTTTTTTCCTGTTTAAACTCCCAACAGATTATTTGTTCATGACCACTGGAGATGGCTGTTTACTTTTCTTAGTTCAATAAGCTAAAGGTTAAGTTCTTCCAGAAATATTCTCACAGGCATGTAAAATTTTCGTCTCTGAGTATCATTTAACCTAAACAAATATACAATCGCAGCTATAAATCAACTTATGAATATATATGTAAAACATTTAACAAAACATTAACAAATTAAAATTAAAATAGATAAAAAGATTTACATGGTGCCCACTTGGGCAACACATATACTAAAATTAGAATAATACATAGACGTTCAGCATGGTCTTAGAAAAGGAAGAGACACAAATTCATGAGCTATACCATATATTTTGTAAGTAGATGGAACTCTAAAAGATATTATTGAATGAGGTAGTCCAGACCCAGAAAGACAAATGCTGCATATTCTCTCATCGGAGGGTGTTAGTTCCAAATCTTCAGATGGGAGCATATATCGAGGGGTAATTTACAAAGCAAATTCTTTCACCGAAATGGGAAACATTGTAGAAGAAGGGTTAGAAAGATTTTAATAGCCAGAAAATTAGGGATTTTACTATGAGATTGTGTTTCCTGGTAATATCAGAATCTGCACCCATAAAGTCTCACCAACATGACAACCAAAACATGCAATAAGGGCATATAGCACTAAGCCAAGCCAAAGCAGACAGGGACTTTTGTCTTGTAGGCCTCTACACTACACAAAGAACTTTAGGAAACTAGGGAAGTTGGGAGCAGGAGAAATGTTTCTACCCAGTAAAGGAAGCACCAATTGGTTGTTTGGTGCTAAGGGGTCAGCCTTGAAAACATATATACAAGTAAAATTATATGAACTGAACTGCTGGGGAATAATCCTTTTGTACACGTGAAGGTTTGTTGCTGTGATTGGTTGATAAAGAAGCTGACTGGCCAATAGCTGAACAGGATATAGTTAGGTGGAAGAGTCAAATTGAAAATAATGGGAGGAAGAATCGTGGAGTCAGGGGAGTAGGCAGCAGCTGCAGGAAGAAGTAGGATGGACACGCTGTGCTGAGAGAAGGTATCAAGCCACGTGACAAAGCATAGATAAGAAGTATCAGTTAATTTAAAATTTAAGAGTTAGCTAGTAAGAAGCCTGAGCTTTTGACCGGGCACTTGTAATCAATATAAACCTCAGTGTGTTTATTTGAAAGCAACTGTAGTTACAGAAAAGAAAAACTCTACTTACACTGAACAGGCGTGTGTGTGTGTGTGTGTGTGTGTGTGTGTGTGTGTGTGTGTGTGTGTGTACAGATACATGTGTGTGCACGCAGAAACCATTAGTGAAAAAAGAAACCATGACTTTGATGGAGAATTGGGGTTGCATATAGGAGACTTTGAAAGGAAGAAAAGGAGGAAAGACAGGTTGTAATTATATTATGATTTTCTGGACAAGGAGAACAAGAACAAAGAGTAAAATGAGGGAAATAGGCATTTCAACTGATGAAATAAAAAATAAACTATTACTAATACCAAATATTGGAGAGTGTGTAGAGAATAATAGATCACAAATATACTGCTGGTGAGACTATAAATTAGCAAAGACATTTTAAAATATTTTGGCAGTTTGTTAAAATCTAAGCACAATCATGATCCACAGTCCAGAAATTGAACTTTGAACATTTACCTAAGAATAATGGAAACATGTTTCCACTGAAATTGAACATTTATACATGTTAACTTTATTTGTATAACCTCCTAACTAGGAACAGCCCAAATACTTTTTATCAGATGAATGAACTGCCACAGGTTAGCTGTGGGATGTGACTCAATAATAAACCAGAGTACATGATAGATAAACACAAAGAAAGGCACAATCCTCTATGCAAGTGGGGATGGAAGCCAGTACTTTTTACATGCTAGGTAAGTGCTTGAACACTGAATAGTAGCCTCAACTCCTAACAATTATTTATAATGGCAAAAGGTTAGTTATTAGATTCTCCAAATAAAAAAATTTAGAAGTAGAAACTGTGATGGAACTGGGAAGATGTGACAGAGAAAAGATGCTATGTTCATGGTGATGTTCTCCCCTAGACTGCACCAATGTGACTATAGTACAGATCTTGAATGTGTCTGCACAGAGTGAAGGGAGTGAATGATACACAGGTTTTTCTAGTCTTTGGTGCATACAATTCAACATGGATTTACAATAACTTCACAAAGAAATCTGCAAAGAGCTAGAACATTCGAGACACATGAGATGAAATAAATTGTTGCATGTCATTTTGGTCAAATTTGAATTGGCAACTTCATGTGATATATTGAGGCAATGTACAGGATGTATGGGACCTGTTTTAAAACTCTTGAATGTAGGGCAAGAAGCATGGCTCAGTGTTTACCTAGCAGGCTTAGCATGTGTCAAACTCTGGGATCAAGCCCCCAAACCAACAAATAAATAAATAAACATATAAATAAATAAATGCTTGTAAAATTCTTGAAAGCAATAAACTCACTAAATATAGACAAAAATTAAAGAGCAGTAGGATCAAAACCCAGTGCCATTGTTCTTGACTTCTCAGTAGTCCTCATTGTTTGCTATGTTCAGCGAGTCCGGTTTTGTCCCATGTTTTTTCAGACCCAGTCCAGCTGGCCTTGGTGAGTTCCCGATAGAATATCCCCATTGTCTCAGTGTGTGGGTGCACCCCTCGCAGTCCTTAGCACCAACTGGCTTTGTGGGAGCCTAGGCTGTTTGGATGCTCACCTTACTAGACCTGGAAAGGGTAGGAGGTCCTTGGACTTCCCACAGGGCAGGGAACCCTGACTGCTCTTTGGGCTGATGAGGGAGGGGGAGGAGGAGGGAAATGGGAGGCGGTGGCAGGGAGGAGGCAGAAATCTTTAATAAATAAATAAATTAATTAATTAAAAAAATTAAAGAGCAATATACATACCTAAACAGTTATTTTTATGATAATTTTAGCATGTTTAGTCACATAACTAAAACCAGTATCCTTCATGGTATCGTTTTAGTTATGTAATAACCAAATGTCTATGAAATAAATTCTCTTACACATGGATACTGGAAATAAACATGAGTGTGATATACATGTATATATAGCAATATTATCCATATTAAATATGATTTTATAAATATGAAGATGTTGGTAATGATAAAATCATGTTCTTAATATGGTTAACACTTTAAATTTGATATTCCCTGTTATCATTGTTTTAAAGAGAAAAATATTAATAACATCAATGTTTATATGGCAATGCTTTTAAAAGGTTGTATGCATGGTTCATGCATATTCATACATATCATGGTTCATTCATAGTTTCTAGGCTAAATATACACCTGACTTAATATACAAATTGTGGCTATTGAAGTAAAATTCACTTGCTCAGGGTATCATGGCTTTTGGATGAAAGTACAAAGGGAGCTAGACTCGTACTAATGTCTCTATTAAAATAGGAGAGGTAGAAGCTTCTTGGTGGAGTATACAGGGTCACTGATGTACAAAATCACACTATCTGTAAATAAGGATATTTTGTCTTCTTCCTTTCCTATTGGTATCCAGTCGTATCCTTTGGATATCTTATTGCTGTGTCTAAGATTTCAACCATTACAATGAATAGGTATAAGAAAGAATGAACAGACATTCTTGTCTTCTTCCTGATTTTAGTGAAAATGTTTTGGTTTTTCTCTCCATTGACATTGATGTTGGCTATTGGCTTGTTGTGATTCTTTATTGTGTTGAAGTATGTTCCTTTTATCCCTAGTTCTCAAAGGAATTTTATCATGAAAGAATGTTGGACTTTGTTAAAGGCCATTTCTGCATTTGATGAGATGATCTTGCGGTTTTGTCTTTCAGTCTGTTTATGTGGTGAGTTACATTTATTGATTTACATATAACGAACAATGCCTGCATCTGGGGAAGAGGCCTATGTGACTATGATGGATAATTATTAATGTATTCTTTCAATCAAATACTCTCAAACTCTGGATCCCGGGCAACTGCCATGGCTGCAAGGACGTGGTAGAAAGTGCCTCTGTTGGTTGGTGAGCGACACTACCTAATGAAGATGGGCTAGGAAGAAAGACTAGGCCAATCAGTGAGAAAGAGACAAAGAACCAGGTTTCACACCAAGAGGCGGAGGTCCTAGAGAGCGGAGGTAAAGTAGGATGGGCTCCTGCAGGACGGACTAATGGTGATTTTGGAGAGACCAGAATGGAGGACAGAAAGGATAGTGAAAATTGGCTACCTGTGTCTGAAATATAGTGTATCCACTGGGAAGCGGCCAGAACTGGCGAAAAGTTCTTCTGTAGGTTGGCAGCTGATGCAAAACAATGGAGAGAGAATAGGAGGACAGCTGGGAGGTTTGACAAGGAAGAGCTGAGGGGGTTCTGAGTCAGCACCAAGAGGCAGAGTCCCCAGGACTGAAGGGAGGGTGGAAGGAAGAACTCCCCCAGGCAGGTTATGAATGACTAAGTCTGCAAAGACAGGAGTGAAAAGGCTTCTCTTGTGATTCTTGGCATGAATAAAACAAAGAACTTTTTTCCTTATTTTTAATCTTTGCTTCCCTTCATGTTTGATTAGTATAGCTTATACACAGTGATTACCATGCCTGAGTTAAGGAAACTCAGGTAGTTGTCTCTGTGGAGCACCCCACTTTTCAATCCTTGGTCTCTCTACCTCATAGCTGCGACTACAAAATTTGCCAGTTTTCATTCACAGCTTTGAATGATTTCGAATTCTGTTTTGCATTTCAGTTTTGTCTGAACCCATATGGCAAAGTCGAAACTCCAAACAAATCTGAGAAATCCCATCTTGCGCTAGCCATTCCCTGTGGCTCAGTAAAGCTCTGGGAGTAGAAGCACTCCCCAGCTCTTCCTTGTTCCATGGCCATCTGGATCTGCACCTACAGACTTGGGTGGCTCTCACAATTGACCCTGACACATGAAATGAAGAGATTTCAGTGTTTTCTCTGGTTCCAGTGAGTCTAGAGACACAGAATATGAAAACACACTGAAAACAGTCTTTAGCATGAGAGGAGCATCCTGCTTCAACACGGGCATTCTCACCTGTGAACGACCACTCTGGGACTTTGTTGGATTTAGAACTCACAGACTCACTGACTAGCATGAGTTATTAACCACTAGTCAATATTACTTGGGGTGAACTGGATTAAATTCTCCAAGCAGCTCTTTGAACTAAACACTGATATTATCCACTAATTTTTTTTTCACTGAATTCAGTCCCTTTCTTTAGCAAAGTTCTGAGCATTCTGCAGCCAGTTATTCCTTTCCACACACACAATAGAAGTTGGTGTTTATGAAAGCAAGGGCAAAAGCATGTAGGTAGAGTGGATTTTATGTTTGAGTTGGTTCTTGATGAAATGAGTGGGATTTGAACAGACAGGACATGATGGAAAGAACATTTTGTTTTAAGAGATCATTTTGTCTAAAAACCCAAAGGAACTTGTAAATGAATGATTTATTTAGACAGCAATGTGGTAAAATGTCTGCGGTACAACAGTATGAAAAGGCATTATCCACTGGGGATTCATTTCCTTTATTGCCTTTCCTGCGAAGTTTTTGAAAATGAAAATATTACAGTTTTCTCTCCTTGACATTCAAATAAACGATAAAAGAGAGGCAAAAAAATGACCAAGGGGAGAGTCTATCAGAGTAAAGAGAGTCAATACTGAGGAAGTTGGAGTGCCTCAGTAGACAGTAGATCACATGACTGTCCCCCACCTTCCCCCACCCCCAGGCAGGTTTTGCCCTAATTCCTCCAACCTTGCACTAAATGCTCCTTCCTTCAACAAGACTCAACCCTATAATCAGCAATTTAGACAAGTTTTCATGAGGGGTTTTCTGCCCTAAGGGGGCTCCACACTTAAGATACATTTTGATTTGGGAAATAAAGGTTTATGGTAAATGGAGGGGGGAAATCACTTTAGATCTAAGTTCAAATGGCCATGCAAGACAAAGCATTTCAGACTTGGTTCTCTAAGTGACAGCATTGAAACATGAAATGACAAGACGCATGATGCATGAAAGAGGCATCAGAGAGGGGGACACCAGGTTGGTCTTCTCACACTAATTGGTTGAGGGTGAACATGAGCTTCAGGCTCATTAAGACACTTGGTTTGCTATTAGGCTTTATGTCCTGTGGCTCATTAATTCCCTGTTGCTCTAGCCTCAGGCTGTGTTGCTTTCTCACTGGGTTCATGGGGTAAGGATTTTCCTGTCTCTTAAAACCATCGCAAGCATCCAGCCCCACTGGCCTGTGAAGCATTTGCAAATTCCTTACAGCACCTATGACCCAGGAGTCCAGTTTCAATTTTAAATGTTAACTTTAAAGCGGAGAAGAACATAATTAAATATGATTAGAGCTGGCTTAGTTATTCACGACTACTTCGGAGACCTTCTACAAACCAGAATATAACCTCTTTGTTACATCGCCAGTGTGATTTCTCCAGAGGATTGGACTGTGTTGCTCTTAATATTTGCTTTTATAAGTGAATGTGGTTTTTTGTGGGAAGAGATAGACTAGGCAAAGACAAAATCGTAGGCATTTTCTTACTATTATTTACTACACTGAAACTATTTCTGAAGTGCTTATATCTCCTGCAGTATATAAGCATGTAAAGGAAAAAGTAGATATAAAGAGTAGATGGAATCAAGCCAATGAAAGACGAGAGCTCCAGTTAAAATAGCTTGACAGTCAGACCCCCATGGCATCTTGAAAACCTGTGGTCTCTTCTGTGATGGGCTTTGAATTAGTCTCTCAACTTTCTTTTCTAAAATTTATCTTATTGTGTGTGTGTGTGTGTGTGGTATGTGTGTGTGTGATATGTGTGTGTGTAGGAGAGTCACAGTGTGGATATGGAGATCAGAGAACAATCAGCAGGAATTAGTTTTTAAATGTAGGACACAAGGATTGAACTCAGATCCTTAGGCTTAGCTGAAAGTGTATTAACCTCTTTGTTCTAGGTTTTCTATCTATTTACCTAATCTAAGAAAAGGTTTTAAATGATATTCTGAACCTCAGTGATGATGATCTCCATAAAATTTTAGAGACCTGATAGGAGCCAAACCCAGATCTGGTAGACTATGCCATCTTAGGACAAGTTTCATTTTAGTATTTCCCTTATACCACTAAGACAAATTGTATGTATAACAAACCTCTAGGGTATGAAATGAACTTACTCCTGTCTCAACAATATTACAAAACTCATTTATGAAGGGAGACTGAACCTAAATTATAAACTTAGATGTTACAATAATTTATAGCTTCTTCTATCTGTATTTTATAAACGTAGCTGCATTTTGGTCAGGTAGATACCTAACCTATTTGTATTTGAAAAGTTAAGTGCAAGTTGTTCTCAGAGAAGAACACAAGGTACCAAAGACTTTCGGATCCCTGAGCCTCATGGTTACTGAATATTGGGCGCTGGGGAAGTGGCTGGTGGTGGGTGGAGTGAGAACACTGCAGACAAATGTGCCAAGAGCCTTGCAAAGGGCTCTTCCCTCTCACAGAGCATGCCATCTGGATCCCATCCAAGGGCGGGTTCCAAATGAGAGATTCCTTCCTCGCTTTCTCTTCTGAGCATTTGCTGCACGTTTGCCTCAGTCCCTCAGTTATTTACCACAGGTGTGTCAGTAATTATGATATATTGTAAACATTTACACTGGATAATGGTCCTCAGCTCCTTCCACCTGTGACCCGGTACCTGCATACCAAGCAGTCACGCACAACTGGAAGAGGTAGGGGCTGCTAACTTATGGGAGCTGGGGAGTTTGTGTCTCCCTCTCCTCTGATATGCTTTTCTTAGGGAATTAATACTTGACTACAGACCTTTTTCTTGTCAGTCTTTTAGATTGTTCACTTAAGCATATCTTTTAACCTTAAAATATTAGCAATTTAAACCTTACTCAATGGCATGCATGCTTCACTGTCTTCGTAAACTAAGTTAAGATAAATGCACATTTATTTTCTAAATGGTTTAGATCTTATTGCATTTGATAATTAGACCATGATAGAATGAGTCCCATCAGTGGAAAACAGACTATTTATGTAAGTGGTCATATATGTCTGTGTCTTCTGAGCTCTTGACTTTGTTTTATAATAATAATGATGATAAAATCTTCCACGTTATAGGTACAAAGGTTCTGGAATTAAAATAATACACCATTTACAAGCTATGTTACCTGGTATCAAATTTAGACCTTTTTGTACACGGTAGTCAAGTCATTCTACCAACTGAGCTACATCTCCAGGCCCCACATTGTCTTAAGTCATGCTGGCTACACAGTGATGACATTGATGGCATTCGTCACCCCAGCATTTATCTAGTACCCAGTACACCTTGGGAATTGTTTGAGAAGCTTCACCTCAATCAACGGCTTCATTTTCCTTTGCAATTTCTTGTGAGGGGGCTGTTATACACGCAGGTGAGAAGAGCAATTCAAAATTTTCCAGAGAGTTAACAAAGCAATGTTCACAGAGAAGGCACACAAGTAGATACAAGAAACAACAAAATATTCTTTGGAAGGAAAACTATGAGAGCATCTGTCACATGCATAAATGAACTAAAATGAATATTTCTAAACAAAAGAACTCAAAAGCCACACAGGAAATTCCCTAGACATAAGAAATTTGCATCTAACGCAAAATAATTGGAAATCGTTTTAAAAAATATAATCCTTATCTTTAATTCTGTCCTGTTTATGCTAACTACTATTTAAATTCAAACAAAAGGCTTGAAGGCAGACATAAATGTGGTATGAAGGAAAGATGAAGAAAACAGAAAGAGATGGCAAAACTGGCCAGGTGCTGAGGATGCTATTGACCAGTTTCAGAGACAAAGACCAGCAGTTGTTTGGGTACCAACAATGGCAGGTGTTGGCATGTTGTTGTAGGAAACACAGACACCTGAAGGCATTATTAATTATGGAGTGGGTTGTGCTCTCTTCTCTTTCTCTCTCTCTCTCCCCCTCCCCTTCTCCCCCCTTTTCCCTCTATAACCCATCTAATAAATGTCCAATTTTATTCTGTATGGTGTGTCTATCTCTGTGCCTCCCACCAGCCACCTGCCCACACAGCTCGCCGGGGACCAGCCAGCCACCACCTTGGATTGTGGACCCGCAGCAAATCCATTACACCCTGTCATGAAAAACCAAAAAAAAAAAAAAAAAAAAAAAAAAGGCAGAGTGAGATGCGTAGCTATTGTATTATTGCAAACAATCAAAAAAAATAGTCTTTTCTTTGGAAACCAAAATAAATAGTTACTAATATGATCTGAACCCCTGAGCCATCCTCAGGGTGGTCATATAGACATGCTAACTATCTGAAAAGGCCAGGAACACTGAGTGTATACAAGCAACTGGGAAACCTCAAACAATTATTTGGTTCATTGGGCTTTAAAGTATCAGAGCCTAAAGGAAGAATGTCTGTTGTTTTAAGTTCTTATTTGTCAATTAAGCTATCCTTCCATTTCACAGTTGGTAACACTTAGAAAACCTGTGACTGAAAATCACAGCCTTACCTTGTTCTGTAAATAAGAACTAAAATGCCTCGGGGAAAGAGGAGCAGTGAGCTCCTGGAAATGGAAATGTTTGTGTTAAGAAAAATGTACAGTCTATCAACAATGACAGTCTCTCTTCCCACCTCCCCTCCTCCAGGGCCAGCCTGGGTTTGGACTGCAGCTGTTTTGTAAGTTGCCACAGCACTGGCTGCAGATTGAAGCTCTGGGCAATCCTCTCACTGAGCTTAGCGTAAGCTGCTGCTTAATCAAGGTGAAATAAACACATATCCAAGCATTTCTACCAAAGACAGTGGCTTCAAGAGCATTCTTTGATCTCTCTGCCCCACGATGAACAGAAAACACACCTCATCAGTAGCTAAAAATGTAAAATCTCCCATCCATATGGAAATAATGAAAATTTTCAAGCCACAAATGTCATATATCCTTTCTGCTTGTTGCCCGTTAGCACCAGAACAACACTGATTTTATCCAAGTGAATCATGATGCAACAGATACTTTCTCTCTAGAAACCATTTTCGCAAGTATAAACTGAAGTGCTGAGTCAGTTACAGACAAATACTTAAAATGGTCTCAATTACTCTAAAATATATATTTGAATATGTCTCTTTTATATTCGGCCTGGGATTATAAATTTAATAAATGCTAATTTGTGATTTTTCTATCAACTTATCAGTATTGTATATAAACAGATATAGACATCACATACAATTAAGGATGCAATTAAAAAGTAGTCACCATGTAAAATTTATAGGGTTTTTTCTTTTACATGACATTGCATTTTTTTTTTCATTTCTCTTGGTTATTTAGAGACCCTGCTGTTCTACTGAGGACTTTCAACCCCTATAAGGAATTATTGTCTACCCAATATGGCTATTTTGTCTCAAAAGTGTCCTGTAGTTCTCTACTTCCCTCAAACTAAGATTGAAATTCTCTTTCTAATTCTAACATCATCCCTATTCTGCCTTTTTGCGCATGTGTTTTCTGTGTTTTAATAGGATGAACTGCTAAGCTTGCATGATGGGCAAGGTCATCTTTGACCAAACTTCAGTCCTCACTAATGCTGTTCCCCTGGCTTAGGTCTTCTCTAACCACTCACCTTCCACAGCCTCCTGATCCACCTATCTGGAGTGCACTATCTGGAGCTTCCAGTAAGACTTCCTTCCTCCTCTGAAGCACCTCTAACTTCTAACTTGTGAAACCAGACCTGTTTTGCTTAGGTAGAAAAGACCAATTATCACACACCAATTCATTTAATGATTTACTTAAAGCACTGATTACCCCGCCTATTTGCCAAAATGGCTCTACTTGCTACCTGGAAAGGAGTGACCTGGAGAAAAAGCTACAACAATGGGTCATTAATTACCCTTAACAAGCTGCAAAATCTTGTTCGCCCACCTCGCCTTGTGGTTTCAGAACATGAAAAGAGAATGCAAACTGAACCCAGGAACAAAGATTTTCAGGTGCTATCTTGGCTTCAATGTACTGGTGACATCTGTCTTTCATTCTCTTTGGCATCAGTGTTTATTTCTAAAATGCTCCAGGAACATGCCTACATGATTGACATTTACATGGTGTCTTTATTAGGGGTTCTATTACTATGATATATACCATGACTTCAAACAGCTTGGAGAGGAAAGGATTTATTTGCTGACACTTCCACATCACCAATATCCAGGGAAGTCAGGGAAGGAACTAAAGGCAAGGATCTGATACAACAATCCATTGAGTAGTGCTGCTTACTAGCTTGTTCCTCACAGATTGTTTGACCTGCTTTCTTATATACCCAGGATCTTATATACCTACTCAAGTGTGGCACTGCCCATAAGGGGCCAGGTCCTCCTACATCAACTACTAATCAAGGAAATTTTTACAGGCTTACCTATAAGCCAATCTGGTAAGGAGTTGTCTCAGTTGATGTTTTCTCTTCCCAAATGATTACCCTGAGTCAAGATGACATAAACTAGTCAGCACACATGTGTATCCCTTAATCTATAATGCTCTATCATCAATATAAGGGATGTCATCTCATTTGTTTCTGTACAGCAATTCCATAGGACCTAAGATTCTAGAGGTAAATGTTTCATATATGTATATATATATATATATATGTGTGTGTGTATAAATTATTGTATAAATATGCACATTATAAATATGTATGTATAATGTTATTATGTTGTATACACATAACATATTTTGATATATACATATTGTTATTCTTTTTTTAAAAAAATGCTGCAAGATCCCCACGGCAGTAGGCAGCAGAAATGCTGTAGGTCCCAAATGGTGGCGGCAGGCCATGTGGTGGCGGGCAGCGGGCCCTGGGAGCAGCCAGTCCCAGGAAGAAATGGCTGCCGGTCCCAGAGCAGTGGTGGCGGGCCATGTGGCAGCAGGCAGTGGGCCCCAGGCAGAGATGGCTGCTGGTCTCAGAGCAGTGGTGGCGGGCCATGTGGCAGCAGGCAGTGGGCCCCAGGCAGAGATGGCTGCTGATCCAGGGAGACACATGCTGGGCGGGCAGAAGACAGAAACATGGATAGACAGGACATGCAGGGTGAGGTTGAATGTTTATTCAGGGGGTTATAGAGGAGGCAGGGTGAAGGGGGGGACAGAGAGGGAG
>NC_022011.1:12199105-12245897 GCF_000317375.1 Microtus ochrogaster | reverse complement strand
TCCAGGACAGGCTCCAAAGCCACAGAGAAACCCTGTCTCGAAAAACCAAAAAAAACAAACAAACAAACAAACAAAAAAAAAAACACAAGGAATAAATGTCATATTTTTTGATTTTAGTGAAATTTAAATTATGATGTAAAAGGGAAGTTTTAGCAAGTAGTATTTCTGATGAAGTATACATGTCAGGCATGGGTTGGACATCTCTTGGAGAAAATTATCCCTGCTTTGAACTTTCAAGGATGAGGAAGTATTGGCCAGTGTAAGAAGTGGAATGACACAGATTAGAATGAGTCGAGCCTTCTGAAGAGAAAAGAGAATGTAGAAATTTGGAAAGATGGAAAAGAAAATATGGAAAATGTTGATAATAATCATTTCCAGAAAGAGAAAGAGAAAATAGAATGAAAAGTAAAAGACTGAAAAAGAGTGGAAGGAAAAATATGTGCAATAAAATCTCATATGAAGGGCAGTGGGGTGGGGATGTGGCTGAGATGGACACCGCATTTGAATTAAGTGGGCCTGGGGGTGTGGCTGAGATAGAGACCTCATTTGAAGGAAGTGGGCCTGGGGGTGTGGCTGATATGGACACCTCATTTGAATTAAGTGGGCCTGGGGGTGTGGCTGATATGGAGACCTCATTTGAATTATGTGGGCCTGGGGGTGTGGCTGAGATGGAGACCTCATTTAAGGGAAGTGGGCCTGGGATATGGCTGAGGAGGTGGCTGAGGATAAAGTACTTCTTACACAAATCCGAGGAACTGATTTTGAGTCCCCAAAACTCATAGAAAACCAGAAGCAGTGTTATGTTCCTGGAGTTGCCTTGCTCCTAAGGAAGATGGGAGACAGAGATAGAAAAGAATCTATGGAAGTTCTGGGCCACTTATCCTGACATATGAAGTGATGGGCAACAAAAAGGGAGTTAGCCACTGACTGACACCCAAAGTTGCCCTCTGACCTCCAGGTACAATTTAACCTTCAGACATACAAAGGCACAAACCTCTCTCTTTTTTTTACACACACACACCACACACACACACACACACACACACACACACACACACAGAGAGAGAGAGAGAGAGAGAGAGAGAGAGAGAGAGAGAGGAAGACATACACACTGCTTACTGCTTACATCACACATTCAAACTTGCTTTTAAGAAAGTGGATGGATTAATCCCAGTACTTGGGAGGCAGAGGCAGGCGGATCTCTGTGAGTTCGAGACCAGCCTGGTCTACAAGAGCTAGTTCCACAGAGAAACCCTGTCTTGAAAAACCAAAAAAAAAAAAAAAAAAAAAAAAGTAGATGGAATCTTTTTAATTTTTTTTTTTTTGGAAAAGTCACAATTTAATATGGAAATAAATGTTAGTGTATCATGACTTCTCCAAAATATGACTTAAAGAGTTGCTAGTCATATCCGAGTTTAAATAAATGAGAAAGAGTTCCATATATAAACTATCTATTGTGCAAGAGCAAATTGCAGTGTGACTAGGTACTTAATCGGCTATCTGAAAATCTATTCACATTTTATCCCCATCTCAGTCATGTGATCTAAATCTAGTTGACGTCCAACAAATAACGGTTTGGTAATAGTAAATTTGTAAAGTTTTGCATAACTTCCCAGATGGGCAGATTGTCAGAATGCCAACATCTTAAAAAGCCATATGACAGCTTCTAATGTTTATTTCTTACATCTCTCTTGAAAATTACTACTTTATTAGCATCAAGCTCATATTAACACCGGAAAATCAACTCTAAGTTTGCTGCTGGGCTCCAAGTCTCTCCATGCTTCAAATGCTTCATACTCCAACATCCAGACCATTTTTCTTCAAGATCTGTTTTTCTGAAATGAATATTTTTGTATTTCATCCCTATCACTTAGATTTAATTTTTATTCTTTTAACATCTATATGTAAACCAAGAGGATTTGTTATCAAATGTTAATGATTTACTCATTTTCTCAAACACCTTTCCTTTCAGGTCCTCCTCTTCTACTTTGTCTTTCTCTAAAGGAGCCACAAAGACCAGCCACTTGGCTTTGCTTAGTCTTCAACCACATCTGTAGCAATGTCAGCTAGTGTCATTTTGCTTTGTCTAAGCAAGTTAGGCAGTGGATGGTTCTTATCATCTAATACTTTCATGTAAAATTAAGTGTTGGAATAGTTATTTTAATGACCTGGAGTGTACCACTTCAAAACCTATGCAAAAAAAAATACATTTATGTCTAAACACACTGTGGTCCAAATGATGGGTACACTTTCTGGTCCCTTGAAATCTACAGAAGTTTATGTTAATGCTTACTGTTTGTCTCACCGATGTTTAAATCCACAAGTAGATTTAGTGGGATTTACACACAGCCTTTCTGCTTTGGGGATTGTGCGTCTTTGCAGTTACTCTTTTGGAGACCTCTCTAGTGGGGACAGAAAGGAGACATTTTCATCAGTCCTTTCATTCCATGCAACCCAAAGCTTTGCTGAAGATTAGTAGTACAGTGGTCTATTCTCCCACAAATACACACAACAGGGCTTATATATGGTTCAGTTCACAGTAAACCAGACTGGCCTCTAACTCACAGAAATCAGTCTGCCTTCAGAGTGTTGGGGTGGGTCAAATGGGTACAGCACCACACCCAGGCTGATTGAAATCCAGATATAATTTTTAGTTGTTTACTTTCTTCTCGTGTCCATCCCAGTCTCCGACTTCTCCCTGGTTCATATCCTTTCTCTGCTTTGTTCTCTTTGTTTTCCCTTTTCACCGAGACTGTGGGGATGTCTGCTTCTGCTCCTTTATCCTTTAGGCTATGTCAAGTTAATAATTAAACCTAAGTAATATAACCGTCTAAGCATCAAATCCTTTTCAAAGCCCCTTGTATTCACTACTATATTTAATTCCCACATAACTATAACATTTTTAATGCTCTCATCATTATGCAAGGCTAGACTATGAGGTTTAACTAAATATTCTGGTGTTTTCGTTTTTTTTTTCTAACTCATTTAAAGTAGACTTATGACCCATATACTTCTTAAACTCCCATTGACTTATTAGATCATGTCTCATAAGAGACCACAGTAAACAAATAAATGTGCTTTTCCTTTCCTCTAACTTACAGGTAGTGAATATAGCCAAGTACTCTTGCTATAATTTAAATATGTGGACCATTTTATTAAATGCTGAGAGGGCTCTCCTGCATGTGGACTTTGGAGATAGTCAGGGACGACAATAATTAGTAGCAACTAATAGAAGCTAGTGAAATGTTTTATAAATAAATGACAGTTTGGTAAGTACCTCGCTGAGAAAAGTCTGTAAACCTAAGCTGTTTGATATATCCTCTAAAAACCTGAGGCAAATGGAAGACAACTTCTTCAAGCTAATGTAAGCTGAACAAAATAATAATTTCAGGTTGATAAAATGGCTTAGTGGGCGGAAACTTGCCACATGAGCTTGATGATGGCCAGAGTTGAATCAATGGATGATACAGAAGGGCCACTTGTCTGTTCCTGGCCGCTTAGCCCTGAAATCATCACACAGAAACTATTAATTAAATCACTGGTTGGCCCATTAGCTTTAGCTTCTTATTGACTAACTCTTACATATTAATTTAATCTGTTTATCTCCACATGGCTATGGCTTACCAGGTAAAGTTCCTGTGTCCATCTCCGGTGGGGCTATATGACTTCCCCTACCTCCTCCTTTTTTCTCCCAGTCTTCAGTTTAGTTTTCCCTGCCTGCCTCTATTCCCTGCGCAGGCCCAAGACAGTTTCTTTATTAACCAATGGTATTCACACATGTGGAGGGAAATTCCACATCCAGTGGAAGCCTTGTAGAAACCTGAACGTGATAAAATTTGTAATTCCTATGTTCCTATCACAAGCAGAGACAAAAGAGACTTTGGAAGCTAGGAAATTCATGGGTCAGCTGGCTTAGAGTAGTTATTGCAGACAGGAAAAAAAAAAGATATTCAGCCTCAAGCCCCATTCCAAACCTAAAAGCTATCTCCATTTGATAATCACTTGTCAGTGAAAATTTAGTTTTACTCAAGGGAGTCTCACTGGGGAAACAAACTACTCCTAAGTGCATGCTGTATACCCAGCAGTAGATAGTCAACACGAACAGACTCAACGGCATCTATGGAGGGTCCTTGTTTAAAAATATAATGTTAGAAATTTTCTTTTTTCTTTAATTCCTTCTCTGTCTCTTTCCTTATAGGTCTTTTGTGTAAATAGTATGACCCCTGTTCTGTGTTTTTATGGAATTTCTGGGTATGAGAATGAGTGGATTTCTACAGCTCTGTCTTGAGTCTTTTCTTGGACTCGTTCTCTTCTGTTCTTCTGTTTGTTTCTGTCCTATTCTGATGTGTTTGTGTTTATATTATATTATATTCCCTTAAAAGCCCATTTTCTTTTTTTTTTTTTATTAAGAAAGAAAAAAAATTTTCCGCCTCCTCCCACTCCTTCCACCCTTCCCCCACTCCTCTCCCCCTCCCTCTCGAGTCTGAAGAGCAGTCAGGGTTCCCTGCCCTGTGGAAAGTCCGAAGTCCTCCCCCCTCCATCCTGGTCTAGGAAGGTGAACATCCAAACTGGCTAGGCCCCCACAAAGCCAGAGCTAGAAGTAGGATCAAAACCCAGTGCCATTGTCTTTGGCTTCTCAGCAGCCCTCATTGTCCGCCATATTCAGAGAGTCCGGGTTTATCCCCTGCTTTTCGAGTCACAATCCAGCTGGCCTTGGTGAGCTCCCAATAGATCAGTCCAAAGCCCGTTTTCTAATGAGACGCAGGAAGGGAGTGGGAGCTGGATGAAAGGAAACATCGAAAGGAACTAGAAGTAGAAGGAGGGGAAACAGTAATCAGAATATATTGTGTGGAAAATAATCTATTTTTGATGAAAGAAAAAGAAGGATAAATCCAAGGGCAACTGAAATATAAATAAAATGAAATTGTGCTCCTGTAAAGTGTGTGATTAAAATAATCTAGCTGACTCAATCTTAAAAAATAACCTCTCTGACCTAGTCCATGGCCATACCTGGACAGGAATTTAGAGTTCCTATTTTCAAGTTATTATGCAAACTCTAGATGTCTCCTTAATTTTGTTTCACTTCTTCCTCTCGGTGTAAGATCCAAATCCTCTTTAATAATAAAAAACTGTTTCTTTACAAAAAAAATAATAAAGGAATCCGAGGGCAGAGCATCAGCGTAGGTCTTAAAATGCATTAATATGACTTGATTCCCCTGCATCGTTGATCTAGATGGGAGGGTGGCTATCCATAGGACCTTCATGTGGCTGACCTGTGCACTCTTTATTTTAGTCATTACCGTTATTATAAACTGATGCTCTGCAGGAGACTGAGAGAAAGCATCATAGAGCTCAGCCTTTGGGTCTTGTTAGAAATACTCCTCTACAGACGTAAAATATGGTTCTTAGAACCATTTTGATGGTTTTAACCCTAAATAGATGCTTATGGGAATGTCTGCAAAATTTGTGTTCTTTGAGTGTATTTTTAAGTGAAATTTTTCATTAAGTGGGAAAAATATACAAAAAACGTTACAAGGTAATGTGGAACTATGATTTCTACATTGACTTTTTATTGAACCACACAGTCTCCCATGTGCTTGCAGTACTGACTGTCGATAGCTTACAAATGAGTTTCCCTTTATTTGTGTGTTGCCATTAAGTCACTATTATCCTACATTGGCTTCTTATTCTGACTCCTCTTGACTCAACCTTCCAACTTCTAGTATGAAAGTCACTCACCATCACATGAAGCTGCAACTGTCTTCCTTGACTCTATAATGGTGTGACTACATACCCTTTATAGTTTTCTTTTTTCACTTTTAGGACAAGATTTTATAAAATACTTTGTCTTTTATAATGGGCTATGAGTTGGCTGGTAGTACCCAACTTTAGGCCAATACTCATGTTTATATTTAAATAGAGTAAATGAAGACATTATGCTTCCTAGGCCTGGTGTGTTTTTGTTTTTAAAAAGTCTGGTTTATATTACTTTCAGTTTCTTGTGGTTTTTTCAGGATGAAACCTCATTACAGCTCATTCAGACTCTCTATTTTAAAGCCTGTGGTCTTTCCAGATATATCAGGGACTTAGGGAAAAGCTCACAGTGTCCAGGCCCTGTCTCTGGCAAACACATTCCAAGTTTTAGACAAGAGACGCTGTTCTTTCTCCATATCTCAGAAAAAAACTTTAGAGTCACATGGCTACCATCAGCTTGTCATGTGTGGTGAAGCAAACAGTTGTATAGATTCAACAAAGAAGAGTCTACTCATGAAAGTGTAGTAATTTTAAAGAAATTAACTGTTCTTCTCTATTGAGCAACTGGATGATGCGAAGGTACTATATACTGATTTTGAAAATGTTAAAATAAAAGCAAATTTAGAGAATGGTGTTAATCTATCTTCTTAGGAGCCTAGAGATTGTTAAACTTTAAACAGAAAATGTATGCAAACATATGTCCATATTTAAGAGGATTGAGCAGGAACACTGAGGTAAGTCCAGAGCTCTTGAGAGTTGGATTGAAAGAAGGGTTGTGGCAGCTAGAGGTCGAGGGTGTGGAGCGATATGTCCTGGGTGAGTTTCTGCAGTGGATGAGGTTAGATAGGTGTTTGGTTGGTAAGTGGAAACTCTGAAGACATTCCTAGTTGAAGTTGAAGTATAATTGTGGAAGAAGCTAATGGTTTAATCTTAATATTCTGAGAACAGCGAATCACATCTTGGTCACAGTTGCTCTTGTGTTGGTCTTAACAAGGATCTTGACCTCTCAGCGTCTGGAGGGTATTTTCATACCTCTTGAAGAGGTTAAATACGAAACAAAGTCATATGTACATAAAACATATAATGCAATAGAGGTTAGAAAATGAATTTCTCATATGCATGCTACCCTTTTATTCTGATAGTAAGTCATTAAGAAGACAGTGAAGGGTAATTTGAATGATCTTAGTAGGAGTCAAAGAAGTGCTTACATGTCATGGTAGCAGTACAGCTTATGGAATGTTTCAAGTAAAATCCACATGATGCAGAAACTTACCTACACACTAAGCAGCCTCGTAGATGGCCCCAGTATGTCAGGTAAATGTTTCTTCCCTTTATGAACAAAAGTACAAAGAGCCACACTGACCCTCTGTTGGTGCATCATACTGTATCTGTGTGGGAACTACTATAACAAAGGACATCAGATTGTCATATCCACAGGGAGATCAACCTCTGAGTCTCTACTTTCCCCCGGATATCATGATGCAGAACATAGATAATTACACTGGGGAGCCTGTTGGAATCACAGTTAGGAAAGATAAAGAATATACACTTGGCGGCAAACATTTAATGAGTGACTTCTGTATTCTATATAAAGTTCAAGGAACTCTGGAAATATCTAAGGCAAATTAATAAAAAAAAATTCTCAAGAAGAGTCTTATTTTAAAAAGCTAACGATATAGCCAGATGCAACAAAAAAAGTGTGGAGTGGAAAATGACCCACAGCACGAAATGTAGGAAACATGGAAAGGCGAAGGAGCATGAGTTATTTTTATTTGATAGAAACAAAGAATATCTCAAGAGTATTTTACTTGAAACCTGATGGGTGAGAATTACCTAAAGATGCTCTGATGCCATACACTTCCAGTTTGCTGCTTGTTGTAGACTTGCATTTTGTGACATAAGATATTGCTTAACAAATATCTCTGGATGCAAAGCCACAAAAATATTTTAAAACCCAGACCACGTCTTTGTTTCCCACAGATGCTTTTACAGAGTGTCATTACCTTACTGTAAATTTTACTTTCTCTAAAGGATGTCTGCTTCTTTTCTGTGTCTCTCCTTTGGAAAGAACCCTTCACCACTCTGAGTGTTTGATTTCTGATGAAAACCAGAGTGATTACTTGTGTACATCCGAAGATCAAATGTGCCAGGATTATGACGGCCTTTTACAAAACTGTAAAACATCGTATGACTGTGAGCACTTCTAATCAGAACAGAAAAGTCCTAGGCAAACCAAGTAATTTATTTTATAAAGTGTTGGATGACTGAGTTTTAAAGCTTTGGGCTCTTAATGCACTGTTCAACACACTGAAAACATCATGTTGAGAAAGGGGGGAAAGTAATGAAAGGGCTTTAGCTTCTTCGAAGGGGACCTGGATACCCATTAAAATGCACCTAGCAGAGGACATAAAACCAAGGAAAAGGAGCGATTTACTTTTACTGCTGGGGCAGGAGTCAGGCAACTATTTTTACTAACTACAGCCGCTCCCAAGTCTATCAGAGGACCTAAAATATTTATGATCACCGAGCCCGTGTGAGACACTGTCTGTCGTGAGCAGCAAAACCAACCTGTGTTGGCAAGTATTAGCAGCCATTTTCCTGTCTGATAAGTAACGCAGTGAAAATGGAGAGTGGGTAAGCAAAATCTCATATAGAATATGAAGTAAAGAAAAATGAGGAAGCCATGGCCCCGTGCCAGGAACTAGAGCTGTGCCAAGTTGGCACTCTGCCTACCTAGACTTGGGGATTACCCTGTAGTATATTAAAGTATCAGCTTTTTAATTTACTGTGTTATTTTCCAGATGTTTGTGGTAGAAAGGGACTTCTCAGCAAACACTTGAGTGCTTGTCAGAGAATTACACATTTAATATTACATTACTCATTATTTTAATTAATGACAGGAAGAAGTTGCTTGAAGACAATTTTAGTCACACAAGAAAAGAATGTTAATATTTTATGAAGGAGGGAAATCATCTTTCACACTGATGATTTGGATGCGAAGAAGCTGTGATCAGGAATATTTCAAGAAAAGAATGAACAGGTGTATGACTATCTAGTGCTCTACACCAATTTTTTGTTTGCCAGAGAGATCAGAGGGAGAACTCACACTCAGGCAGTGTTGTGTACTCTTAACAAAAATGTGTGCAATCAGCACACAGTATTATAAAAGGCCAGTGAGTAACACTTTTGTTTGAATTTAGTAGTAGAGTTTTTAAAATGTTGCCTAGTAAGACCCATAAATCTTATTCTCTATAGACTGGGAGAAACTGGGTATTAATGGCACCTTGTGAGATTTACCAAACATTCCCCGTATGTTAGTCACCCTGTTGAAGAATTGACTTGCCGCTGCTCAGGAGAGATAGATTCCTACAGTTCAAACCATTCCAAGCGTTAAGCAAACGAGTGGCCAAGTCATTCAACAGCCTTAGTTTGGGATGACCCCATAGTCAACTTTCTAAGCCTTTCGTGGCAAAATTTTACAAAGCATAGTTTCTTCTTCTTTCATATGAATTGGTTGCTATGGGAATATTAACCAGGTACGTCCAGCTTTAAAGCTATGAGGTTTCCTTTTCAACATGTCTATTAGTTCTTGTATCTGCCGGTCCTGCTTAACACTGGGTTTCATGACCAGCTTCCTGCTCATGGATTTATTGAATCTGTGCTTAAATCAGTCTCTGAAAGGCAGACCTCCAGTTTCCCTCACTGGAGCTGGATCTTGCTATATGTTAGTGTATACAGATGTCTAATTTTGGCACCATAGTGGTCATTTCCTTTTCAATGTCTTTGCAAATGTAACAAGAAGTACCTTCCTTGAATCTGGAAGGTGGATAACCTTGGCATAACTTTATTAATGTGATCTTGACAGGGTAGTATTGGTAATGAGATGAGTGTTAGAAGATTATTTCTTTTTGTACTAAATAAGTACAAAAGCAAGACCTTTAATGTCATTTTCATGAATTTTTATTCATATGATAATTTCTGACATAGAATAGGAAAATGAAGGAGTTAAAGCCAACATGCAAATCAGTGGGGACTCACTTATCAGTGGAACTTATTGTGCACAGTTATAAAAATCAGTCTTCATTTGTTTTTGCCATAAGAAAAAAAATGTAAAAAAGAGTGGTTCTACCTCAATGTCACAGTCATAACAAATTCAATCTTCTCAAGTTGTACCTCTCTGCCAAGCTCAGCTTTCTTTCAGGTAGCATCATGGACTAGATACTCGATAGTAACCCAGGTCAATGTGAACTGATGTTATGAGTGTGCACAAAGGCTTCTCTGTGTGTTCTACTCTCATTCACAGCCACAGCCTCCATCAGCGCTTGTATTAACAGCACTCCTTCCCCAGCACACAGCACCTCAGAATCCAAGTCCCAGCACTTGCTCTTATATCACTTTTCTTATCTTAATTACTTTGCCCTTTAGCATGAACTTTTATTCTTTTAAAAATAATTACTTCAGCATTTGGAAAGAACAGTACAGAGTATACGTTATGGTTTAAGAGATTCATAAGCAATAAAAGTTTGCTTCTAAAACTCAATGAAGAAAGAGTAATTTCTGTACTTTACTATTGAAATGTGAAGTGTAGAACACTAAATGACTCTTCCCAAAGTCAAGACACAGAAAATTCTCAGATGTAACAGCTAAAATTTTACAACAATCACTCTATGTATTAGGTATGAATATAAGTGGAAAAACCAAAGAACAGGACTTGAATTTGGGTCTTCACCCAGACATTTTTTTTTTGTGTGCAGCAATACCTGAATCCAAAATTTAGGTAAGAAGAGCAGAAGTTACATGCAAACAAGACTAACATAAAAGACTTTCTGTTTGCATTAAAATGTGAATGAATTTAACTCTTCCAGACAGAATGCTATTCAAAATTTAGTTATACAAATAAAAATCATTGTATGTCTCTTGAATTTCTTAGACTTCTACCAATGTGGTCATTTTCTATTCTTTCATTATTTCATCCAGTTGCCTCTTGTCCTTGGTGATACAGAAAAAGCCAAGAAGAACGGGTGATGCTCATAATCTTTTAAAGGGTCTTTCAACTTTGGTTTCAGAAGAGAAGAACTAAGGGTAATCATCTCAAACTTTAGACTTATTCAATTTGCACGCATGTGTGTGTGTGTGTGTGTGTGTGTGTGTGTGTGTGTGTGTACATGTTCACACACATTCATGCACGAATGTAGCTGCAACCTTAGGTTAGTCTCGCAGGCACCACTTGTTTTGAGAGATGAGGTCAATCACAGTAAGGCCAGGCTGGCTGACTGTTTAGTCCAGAGGTCCACTTGTCACTGTTTTTCCCCTGCTGAGATTGCACGCATGCACCCCATACCCACCTTTTAAAAAACTATCTTTTCTCATTTTACGTTCCAATCCCAGCTCACATTCCTTTCCCTCCTCCTGTTCCCAACACCTTCCCTGCCCACCCTCCATCCACTCCCCAGAGAGAGTAAGGCTCCCCATGGGAAGTTAACAAAGTCTATCACATTGCTTTGAGGCAGGACCAAAGCCCTCCTCACTATATCTAGGTATCTCTCCAAAAAAAAAAGGGGGGGGGATCCAAAAAGCCAGTCTAAGCAGTAGGGATAAATCTGGGTCTCAATGCCAGTGGCCCTGCAGTCTGTCCCAGCCATACAGCTGTCACTCACATTCACAGAGCCTAGTTTGGTACTATTCTGGTTCCCTTGCTACCAGATTGGAGTTAGTGGGTTCCCGTTAGCTCAAGACGTCATTTCGGTGGGTGTCCCCATCATGGTCTTGACCTCTTTGCTAGTATTCTCATTCTTTCCACTATTAGACTGGTCTTTGGAAGCTCAGTCCAGTGCTCCACTGTGAATCTATGCCTCTGCTTCCACCAGTTGTTAGATGAAGGCTCTATGGTCACATTTAAGATAGTCATTTAATCTGACTACAGGACAAGGCCAGTTCAGGCACCTTCTCTGCTATTGCTTATGGTCTCAGCTGTGGTCAATCTTATGGATCCCTGGGAATTTCTCTAGAGCCAGGTTTCTTGCTAGCTCCATAATGGCTCCCTTAATCAAGATATCTCTTTCCTTGCTCTCTGTCTCTGACCTTCCCCATCTCAACAACCATCCCATTTCCTCAAGTTCTCCTCCCCCTCCCCTTCTACCCTCCATTCTCCCCTCACCCCCATGCTCCCAATATTCTCAAGAGATCTTGTCTATTTCCTCTTCCCACAAGGGATCTATATATATTTCTCTTAGGGTTCTCCCTGTTACTTAACTTCTCAGGGGTAGTGGACTACAGGCTCCTTATCCTTTGCTTTACAGGTAGTATTCACTCATGAGTGGGTGCATCCCATGCTCATCTTTCTGGGTCAGGGCTACCTCACTCAGGGCTGTTTTATCTAGTTCCACCCATTTGCAAGCACCTTCTTTTTTGTGGGGATCCAATTCAGGTTCTCATGCTTGTATAGCAAGCTCTTAACCAACTGAGCCCTTTCCTGAGTGCCCTGTAATTCAATTTTAACAATCCTCAAATCATTAGTTTTCAAGCTCGAGCATAGCATTCCTCCAAGGGTTACAACTCCATCTAGGATCAAGAGTGATTCAATCAATTCCATGAGGAACTAAACCTCTTAGAGGCAAATGTTTTTCTAGGACAGCATTTTATATGCAGTCAAAACTATGTAAAGATATTCAGTACAACAGAATCTTCTCTCAGTTAATAGGAAATTGTTCTAGAAAAGACTGGCCTATTTCTATAACAACAAAAAAAAATGTCCTCCGCTTCTGAGGACTGAGCCTGAAGCATTTTAAAGAGAGCCATTTGCCAAGGATTACTAGCCTTTGGGGGATACTCTACTGAAATTTGCATTGTCTGCTAATCTCTCCCACTCTTCTCTGAACCTGTCTTGGCCATACTCCAACAGAGCACCAACATTTAAAAAGAAATGATAAAAAACAAAAGCGGGTAACAACAGTGTATTCATTGACAGTTACTGAGAAACAAGTCTCTCTCACACATAGCAGCTAATTACTGCATTGTTTATACATCAAGAAACCAGGAATAGCTTAACAGGGTCATTACTCCCCAGTCCTTTCAGAAAATTTTGGTCAAAGGTGTTCAAAGCTTTAGTCATCATGGAACACAACTAGAAAAATCTCCCCCCAAACGCATGCATGTTGCTGTCAGCCAGCTTGCACTCTGTTGTTTCTGGACACCTACACTACTTACCTTGTTCTGGCCATAGAGCTACATTACTTTACAGTTGGCATCCTAAAAGCACAGAATTCCCACAGTGGCTGAAAAAGTTTGCACCTTCACCAGCATTGGAGGTGTGATCCCCTTGCTCCACATCCTTGCCAGCATAAGCTATCACTTGGGTTATTGATCTTAGCCATTCCGACAGATGTAAGATGGAATCTCATAGTCACTTTGACTTGCATTTTCCTGATGGCTAATGATGTTAAGCAATTCTTTAAGTGTTTCTCAGTCATTTGAATTTCCTTTATTGAGAATTTTGTTTATATTTGTACCCCATTTTTAATTGTATTATTTGGTTTGTTAATATCTAGTTTCTTGAATTCCTCATATATTTTAGATATTGATCATGTATCAGATGTGGAATTGCTAAAAACTATTTCCCCATTCTGTAGGCTGCTGATTTGTCGGATTGGTGGTGTTCTTTGCCTTACAGAGTGCTTCATTTTCATGAGGTCCCATTTATTAATTGTTCAATTTAGTAAATTTTGTGCTTGCACTATCAATGTTCTGTTCAGAAATTTGTCTCCTGTGCCAATGCATTCAAGGTTATTTGCCACTTTTTGTTCTATCAGGTTCAGTGTATCTGACTTTATGTTGAGGTCTTTGATCCACTTGGATTTGAGTTTTGTACAGGTAAAGGATATGGATCTATTTACATTATTTTACATACAGACATCCAGTTAGACCAGCACCATTTGCCAAAGATGCTTTCTTTTTTCCATTGTGTACATATGGCTTCTTTGGCAAAAGTCAGTTGTTCATAGTATGTGGACTTATGTCTGGGTTTTCAATTTGATTACTATAGCTCTGTAGTTCAACTTGAAATCAGGGATGGTGAGACCTCTAGCAGTTCTTTTGTTGTTGTTTTTCATGATTGTTTTAGCTATAGCGTTTTTGTGTGTGTGTTTCCATATGAAGCTTATATCACAGTTCCTCAGAAAATTGGGAATCGATCTACCATAAGACCCAGACAGCTATATTTTTCTTTGGCATATAGCCAAAGAATGTTCCATCCCACCACAAAGACATTTGCACAGCTGTGCTCATTGAGGCCTTATTCATAATAGCCACAAACTGGAAACAACCTACATGTCCCTCAACAAAAGAATAGATAAAGAAAATGTGATACATTTACACAATGGGGTATTATTCAGCTGTTAAAAATTGAAGTCATAAATTTTGCAGGCGGATGTATCCAACTAGAAAAATCATATTTAGTGAGATAACACATACTCAGGAAGACAAACATGGTACGTTCACTTGTAAATGAAAATCATTACAATCTACACACCCAGAAAGGCTAAGTTACAAGGAGGCCTCCGAGGAAGGCACATTGATCTCCCTAGGAAGGGGAAATAGAGTATATTTTACAGATGGACTAGGGGAGAGTGGGGAATGGAGCAAGAGGTATCAGGTCAGGGAAACAACTGGAAAAAGGGAGTGTAGGGAGAGACAGCTGCCAGTGAGAGGCAGCGGTAGTGTGAAAACCTAGTGTACTGGAAACTTCCTTGAACCTATAAGGGGGCAGCTAGTGAGGACTCCTAATAACAGAGGATGTGGATTCTAAACTGCACGTCTTCTGTAGGCAGGAAAGACTTCTAGTGGTTGGACTGGGAATCATTCAGCTGAGCTATTGGCCAAGGGTGTCCTGAAAAGATGCCTAAACAACCCAGACTGATGCTAGGAAGTGGGTCGTTCTTGAAAGATGGACAATGGAGCTCCATTGCAGAGGCCGACATTCCGACAGCTTGTTTAACCTAGGTTTGAGCCCGCCCCTGCATGGAGCCTTAACACATGCTTTCTAGTCTCTTTGCATGAAGTACTCTGCAGGATATAGAAAAGAAACCTAGACACATCAACAGAGCCACAAAATTGACCTACAATCTGCTCTCCTTCCAAGATGTACTGGGGCAATGGTGGCCCAGAAACTTGCAGGAGTGACCAACCAAACTCTTGTTGAACTTGAGGCCCATGCCATGAAAAAGAGCCCATGTCCTACTCTGCGTGAATGGCCAGGAACCTGATACTTGATAGCACTAAGACCTGGGGTAGAACCAAGCACAGCAGGTATAAATAAATATATTAATTAAGTTAAATTAAATCAATGAAATGATCCCTAATGATATTCTGCGATTCTTATGGTTAGGTAGGTGCCTTGTTCAGCTGTTATCAGAGTTTTCTCTGGCTGCAAATGGGAACAAATGCAGAGACCCACAGTCAGACATTATGAGCGAGAGAGTCTTAATCAATCATCTCCATGGGGTTCTTACCCGCGAAGCTCTGGGAACCATATAGAAGAGGAGCGGAAGAGATCGGAAGAGTCAATGTAGATGGAGAACAGCAGGAGAACATGACCCGCTGAATCAACTCAACTGGGTGCATACGGGCTCTCGGAGACTAAAAGAGTCTGTGCCAGGTCCTCTGAGTGTATGTTATGCCTGTTAGCTTGATGTTTCTGTGGGCTCCTAACATTAGGAACAGGTGTGTCTCTGACTCTTGCCTGCCCTTGGCACTGTTTCCCAACTGCTGGGTTGCCTTGTCCAGCCTCTGCATAGGGGCTTTTTCCTGGTCTTAGTGTATCCCTTTTTGCTTTGATTGCCGTCTTTTGGAGGCCAGCTCTTTCCTAAAGGGAAATGGAGGGGGAGAGGGGGTCTTGCACAGCGGGGAGGTGTTGCTGGGTCCTATCACCTTCCTTAGGGGAAGGAGGTGAAAAGGCCGGACGTCAACGAACACAGACCTAAGAAGTCAGGCAGAAGCCTTAGAGCAGACTAGTCTATTGAGTCTCCAAAAGAGAAGCTGGCATCTCACAAAACCGACTCTCCGAAGTGTGCTCTCATCGGTCCTGCGGCATGCTTTTCGTCGTGGAGAGAACAGTCCTGTAAAACTCTGAGCGGTCATGCACGAGCCTGTGAGAACACCGCGGCAGGAGTAATTCAAGGTTCAGCTTGCTATCTGGAACCCACCCTCTGGTTTCAAAGATTTGTTTTCCAAAATGCAATAAATACATGTATATGTAAATATCTCCTAATTGTTGTGGGTGAATAAGGGGCTCCGCGGGTAGAATTCTTTGAGTTCAAACATCCACATTTGTCCCTTCAGACTTGGGAGAAGAAAAGGGCAAGCTACGACAATCCTGTACCTGAGATATTCCGATGCATTAGGGATGGAAGAAGTGCAGACTTTCTAGCGTGCAAATGTTCTTGACTGGGTCTCAGATCCACCTCACATCAATCCCTCCTACTTCATGGAAAGTATCAAGTATGTGTTTGTAGCTGAGAAGTTTTTTCCTCAGCCTGTTTTTGTAAACAGAGTCTGTATATCGTGCAGGCTTCTTTTCATTTTATACTCTGCCCACTCTAGTCCAAAATGGCTTTTTATTTGAGCTCCAGTTCTTCTAAACGCCTCTTGACGTTCTGTGAAGTTTTGGCATCTACTTCATTATGATAAAAAACAGCTCACATCCACAGCTATCTCTGTGGAAATCTCTCCTCTTTACCAGCTGCTAAGGTTGGAAGGGACAGTGCTGTTAAGCCCCCTGGAGGCTCTGTTTCTCTCAAAAACCCCAGCCCTTTGTGAGACCTTTGCTCTGACCTAAGAAGGCACGGAGACAGCAGCTTTGACCTTCCAGGTCTTATCAGAGATCCTGTATCATTGTCAGATTTATCTTCAGATCATATGTTGCTCTCTATAGAGACTGGGGAAGTTTTTAAACATTGATTCTTTTTTTTTATTAAAATATTATTTTAGTAGTACTAAGGCTTTTTTTTTTATTGAGAAAAGGAAAAAAACCAGTTTCCGCCTCCTCCCAGCCTCCCATTTCCCTCTGCTTCCTCCCACCCTTCTCCCCCTCCTCCCACCCTTCTCCCCCTCCCCCTACTCCTCTCCCTCTCCAGTCCAAAGAGCAGTCAGGGTTCCCTGCCCTGTGGAAAGTCCAAAGTCCTCCCCCCTCTGTCCATGTCTAGGAAGGTGAACATCCAAACTGGTTAGGCTCCCATAAAGCCAGCACATTAAGTAGGATCAAAACCCTGTGCCATTGTCCTTGGCTTCTCATCATCCCTCATTGTTCGCCATGTTCAGAGAGTCCGGTTTTATCCCATGCTTTTTCAGTCACAGTCCAGGTGGCCTTGGTGAGCTCCCAATAGATCAGCCCCACTGTCTCAGTGGGTGGGTGCACCCCTCTGCTCCTCATTGGGACCTTGGGAGCTCAGTCCAGTGCTCCAGTGTGGGTCTCTGTCTAGGGGAGCATGGAAGCACAATTTTTAGTTAAGGGAGCCACCTTAGGGTTGGCAAGAGACTTGGACCTAGAGTGGCTCCCAGGAGCCCAAGGCGATGTCCCCAGTTAGTTCCTTGGGCAGCTGAGGATAGGGAACCTGAAATGACCCTATCCTTTTGCAATACTGACGAATATCTTGCATATCACCATAGAACCTTCATCTGGTGATGGATGGAGATAGAGACATAAACATTGATTCTTTTCCTTAAGTATCGCTCTTTTATTTTATTGCACTCTCTTCTCCTAATTTTTTTTTTCAATCAGTAAGAATGAACCAAATAAGTATATGTGGTATTTCCTGTTTGGATATCTCTTCAGATTGAATGTCTTGTCCGTTAAGTACAGGATCTACATTCCCTATAGTTACAGGCAACAGTGTTGTTAAATAATCTGCAACTAAAAATACAAGAATTCCCTTGTTAGGCTTCTAATAGTGTTTATCTCATGTTCTCAAAGCCCTGACTTGCAGCTCTATCAGAGACCACCATGCTTCCAATAACATCTCCAAGATACAAGGTTTTGCTCACCATCTCCAATTCCACCTCCAATTTCTAAAGTTGCTTCCGTATTTAGGGTTTATTATAATAGCTGTATTCTACTTCAAGAGAGCAAAATCTGTTACAGTTAGCTATTGCTACAAAACAAATTTATTTCCAAAATGACTTTAATATTTTGCATTTTTAGTTACTTTAAAAGTGAAAATATTTATTGTATCCCACTTTCTGTTACTGAAGAATCGCTGAGCATATTAGCTGTGTGATTTTGGCTCAGGGTTGCTCACAAGTTTGCAGTCAAATTTTTGGCCATATTGCAGCCAGAGAATTGATTTCTGAGCTCACTTACATGTCTGTTGGCAGGCCATAGTTCCTTCATGACTCTTGGCCTGAGGCCTCTATTCCTTACCATACGGCTTCTCCCAGGGCTACATAACACTGAAAATTAAGCGAAGCAAGAGGAAGTATGAAGGAGAGGATGTTAACAGTACAAGTTGAGGTCTCGGACATGATGGTTTTATTTATAATGAAGTCTGTTGATCACCCCATCCTCTCCCAATACAATGCAGGAGACACATGTGTGTCCAAACTAAAGCCGAGCTAATTAAGGGCATCTGGGAAGCTGGCTACCAGTTCCCAGCCAGTGATAGGCAGATCTTAGGAGATATTTGGAGTGATATGAATAGAAACTGTGTAGAAGAATGAATTCACAGAAATGAATTAGGTGTTTATCTTCTTTAGTTAGATTCCCAAGGCACATTTTAATACATACACAGGGCAGGTCAACTCAATTTCATTGAAATACTGGAAGTATGTTAACTCATTTAAATTTTTTTAACATTTAATTTTCAGAAAAAAGTGTATAGTGAATACCCTATTCTATAGTAAGATTTTGTACCTCAATCACAAAACCAGATAACAAGCATGATTTTGTCATTACTCTTCCTGAGTATGAGGCATCCTCACTGTGATTGTAATAGATGATAAAACCAGAAGTTTCTAAGTTTATTAACTCCCTTTCTATGGATGAAAACACTGATGTATTTAACTTGCTCCAAATGCCTCCTCTGTTTCATAGTATATTTGCTCCATGTACATCATGATATATCCAAAATAGTTAGTCAATAAAACTTGGTTTAAATTTTTAAAAAGATAGACTAGTAGTTGACAAGATGGAGGAAAGGGTAGAGAAATATGTTCTTGGGGCAGTTCTCTAAATTCAAAATTCAGAGAACTCTCTAGAACATTTTATATAAGGTATTTTCTCATTTGTGTGCTCTAAGTTACATCCTAAGACATAAATTATAAAAGGCATTTTGGATATGGTAATGATGTGAAATAATTAAAACTTTTAAAAGTGAGTTTTTAAAATGTCCCAGGCAAACACTTTGGTCACTTTCTGTTCTAGATCCATAAGCTACTGCTCCCATTAACCATCTTCCTTTGACGGGCGTGCTTGATGCTCCTTGCTATATTTGCACAGATTCCCATCCTAAAAAAACTCAGCAACCCTCTGTGCATCACATTTTTCATCTGGGTGCATCATATACTTGTATTACATTTACCACTTCCACCACAGTTTCTTATCTTCTCTCCTCCTTCTCCTTTTCTATTTTCCCCTCTCATATCTCCGATAATTCAAGTCTGCTTTTGATGTAATGGAAGTTCAGTTTTCCAGTTCACTAAATGCTGAGGATTTTAGATAGCATTTCAGTACTGAGCACGTATGTCTACAAGCTTGTCAGCTCTACATAAAGGCTTCATTTTAACCCTTTGAAAGAATTAAGAAATTACATTAAAGAATATGCCATGGAGAGGCTGTGTATTCCCATCAAGAGAACAAAGGCCATCTGAAAAGGGCTAAAGAATTATTTGATATGTACTTTGCTGCAGTGACACATCATTGAGAAGAGACAAATCTAAGCTTAAGTGTTTTTCTTATGTCAGAATTATGAAGGGCCATCTGCACTCTGAAAGGGATTTTTCTGAGATGGTTTTTCTAGTTACATTTCCATCTCTTTTTATTCCTTTAGAAACAAAGACTTTTCAGGACAGTGTTGATGGCTTGATACCAGAATACATATCGAGTGAGGCTCCTCATGTCCCATTCATGGGACATAATAATTGTCTGGCACGTGAGCATATACATTTATGTGTCACTGAGGAAGTCTCAATGGGTGTAATTAATAGAAACATTATTCTTTAATGTTTAATTAAATAAGAATGTATTTCCTCCAACTGAATACATTTTTGTTTATAATTCTCTCTGAAATATTTTCTAATCATAGGCTTTTCCTGTTGTTTGTTCAATCGCAGACAATACAGGGACTGTGTTACACTGACTGGACTCAGGTTCTATTACAATAATACGTGTAACCACTGCAAATGGTACTAGGAAGCTTCCTATTCCAAGGCTGCGGAAGAATCTTCAACCTAGATGATGTACGGCTCATTTTAACCTACTCAGTGCTTTTATTTGTCAGCTGTCACAATCCTCATTTTTCTGCAGGTGTTGCTGTTGTTACTGCACAATAAGTGTGGAGATTCTCTTTGTCACTTGCTTGATTAAAGTAACAGAAAGCATACAGTGAGCAGAAGCTTCCAGTGTGATCCGCTCATTAGCATAGCTTCCTTGTATGAGTATTGTTCTTCCAGTTGCTTCATGAAGAATATTAGCCTGTGCGTTCTCAGAGGTGATTTACAAAACTCATTAAAGATATGGAAATTATTTTAGAAACTACCTAAATTGAATTTAGAAGTGATGGCAAGTCCTGTGTCTGATTTCAAATAGTAAACATATTCTTTGAACTAAAGCTCTTCAACAAACAGGCAAGTAGGAAATTGCATTTGCTTAGACAGACACAGTTTTGATACTTTTTCAGGTTGATTTTAAATTTGTATTCTAAAAATTTCATTATCCTTCTTGAAAAAGGGGAAAGAGGGAATATGGATAAGAGGGTTTGCATAATGGATCAATACAGTCATTTATTGGTTTTGAAGCAATAAGCATTTCAGGACAAAACTGATGGAGTCTCTCTTTCAGCCGCACTAATGGACAGAATGGATAGCTATTCATTTAAAATGAAAAAAAAATGTGGTCCAGTAAATTCTATTTATATTTCTGCATTTTTATCACTATGTCCACTGTACCATTTAGTGTGGAAATAGACATTTGCAGTATATTCGCTTGCATTGTATTACTTTAATGAAATATTTCACACAGGTTATGTCTACTTATAAAAGGGGTTTATTTAGCCAACCATTCTGGAAGCTCAAAGTCTAACCCTGAACAATCTTAATGAGTCAGCCCCTGGTGAAGCCTTCCTAGTGAATAGACCATAGGTGTGCATGTGTGGAGGAGAGGTCACATCAGGTAGGAAGCCAGGGAAATTGTGCTTCCATAATCCCCCAAGGCCTGTGTTCTATTGGACCTAACACCCCCTCACTATGCTTTTCCTCTTAAACCTCTTGTCATCTCAACATAGGAACACTAAGATGCAGGCCTGTGATCATGGACCACTGAGGTACAACTGCAACCCAGCCACAACATTCATGAAACTACAATTTCCAAATGCAATGCTTGTTGCGGCTTTGAGCTGTTATGCACGTTGTTCCTTTGTCAAACACACGGATCTCTTGCTATTACTCATGCAACCCCTAAGCACTGTATTCTCTAATCTGAATTTTCACATCATCGGTAGAATCTAGGCAGGATTTGCCTTGCCTGTGGTCTCTGGCATTGCCCTGCCTCGCTTCGAGGGCGTGCATTTCCTTTATCTTCCTCTTGTTAATCATACTCATTTACTGTTTTGACATGAGTGTGAGAGCAAGCACGCTGGGCTAGAGGCTGCTTTCTTCACACCTGTAGGGATGCTTTGAGTGAGAATCAGAGCATCCAGGTACAGTCAACTTGCTGCCTCTCTGAACTCTTTGTTTGACTCGCTTGTTGACTGTTTCAATGAAGTCAGCAAATCCAAGATTAGCTATAGTCAGACTAATTTTGTGTGGGTGGGAAAATTGGCTTTTGTTTCATGTTATTTTGCAATGTTCACGTTTATGTAAGTGAAAACATGCTATGTGTGTTGACAGTTAGTGAAATAACCCATATGAAAGTAATATAATTAATACAATGTTATTAGTCATTATCTAGATGTGTGTGTATACATGTCTTGGAGAGAGAGAGAGAGAGAGAGAGAGAGAACATGCACGTCAATGTCTTTTGGATCTTTCTCAAATGTGACCAATCAGTTAAGTGAAACAAGAAAGCTAATCTTACATAGTAAAATATGGAGCACTTGAATTATGTCATTAGGAAAATATAAATTATTTTATACTTCTAATTTTTCCAAGATGTAGATAAGAGAAATCAAAAATATCTTCCCTGCCCATTATAATAACATCTTACTGTCATTATTATATTGTTAAATTCTGCAGAAATCTTATCAGCAGGATATGCAGATGAGGTATCTCTGGGAAAGACAGTCATGATTACATTTACAAAGACTGGAAATGCCAGAGGACAGATGCTCCATCGGTGTAAGTCCCATACAGAAGACTCGCACATCACTGTTCTGAAAATGTGTAATACTTATTTTGTTCATTTAGTGAAGCTCTTATTGACAACTATTTGGTGACTGATATTAACTCTTTAATCCTTAGTTTCAAAGGCAATCATTAGGCCATAAATTGAAAGAGAAAACTGAATTTTTGAATGGGTTGTTGGAGTGTTATTTCAGATAAGTAGACCATTGTAATGGTCTTATTTACAACCTATTTGGATTAAGTTTTCTTTCATGTTTTAAGCTTGAACTATTTCCTCTTCTTCTACTTAAATACACTAAAATATAAATATCCCAGAAAATGTAAATAAAGACGGTCCTCAGAATTCCTCCTGAGCAGAGTAAGCCCCTTATGGGCATTTACATTTCCACCAACAGGCACAGTACCCTAGTAACTCTGCTATATAAAAACATTTTGGCATGACTATAGAGTACTTTAAAAATTATTTTCTTTTTTTTTAAAGATTTATTTATTTATTTATTATGTATACAGTGTTCTGTCTGTATGTATGCTTGCTGACCAGAAGGGGCACCAGATTTCATTATAGATGGCTGTGAGCCACCATGTGGTTGCTGGGAATTGAACTCAGGACCTCTGGAAGAGCAGGCAGTGCTCTTAACCTCTGAGACATCTCTCCAGCCCCTAAAAATTATTTTCTTATAAATTCATTACAACAGATTAATCTAAGTTGATATCTTGATTTTAATGGTTCAGGCTTTTCCTAATAAATTTCCAGAGGTTTCTTTTCACTTCTCAGATTATCATCCACAGTCAAAATCTACTATCTTTATGATAATAGATTTTTTTTTTGTACCTGAAGTACAAAGCAACAGAATGAAGACAATTTCTTCCTTTAAAGAGCCTTGTATCTGAGACACACCTATGCTCAACTCTGAAAAGATCTACAGAAGTACGTGCATCCTCCATCTTATTCCCAGAAATGGGTATTTGTGCAGCTAAAGAATGAAGATGGCAGAAAAGTGAAGTGTGCATCCAAGGCCTTTGAGGCTTTTATTTAACTCCAAACAGAGCAAAGACTGGCGAGGAAATGTCTGTGTAAGCATTTATGGAGTAAAATAACATATCCCTGGGGGACTTGATGCAGGCCCCTGCCATGGATGCTGAATTTACTTAAAGAAAATGGTTTAGTATTTGGATTTAAGTTTATGTACTTTTCCCATATACTCTAGATCATCTAGATTACTTCCAATACAAACATAATGTAAATGCTAGGCAAATCATAAATACTTTTTAGGGACGACTGACAAGAAAACAAGTCTACACTTCAATACGGATGGGTTTGTTCCACACACACAATCGGTTGCTTCCACTCACGCAGAAATGCCAGGTATGGAAAAGGGCTAATAATGGGCCAAAAGCTTTACCACTAGGTCAAACGTGAGGGTTTGTAACACCACTTTAGAAATTGCTGAGCACACAGAGAGCATTCGCTGAAGATGTGATACCACTTACCTTGCCGTGGCCTACTTTGTGATTATAATTATAATTTTTCAGGGCCCTGTGCTTAAAAAGTGCTTCCCTTAAGTCAACTTCAATTAAAACATTTGTGTGGTTAGGAGAGCTCAGTTACATTGCTTTCACAGCACTTTTTTTTTTTTTCGAGACTCTGAACTTCATAAAAGTCTTAATAACGAAACATTTCACAGACAGTGCTAGTGATAATAATGATGCTAACAGCGATGGGGATGACCCTGTGTTCCAGCATACATATTAGATTGTACCATTGTAAGCACATTGCCATATCGCTTTACGTAATCTTAAAAAAATTCTATAACAGGGTTACATATTTTCAAGCCAACTGGACTGTAAACTCCTCTCTAGCACACTTTGATATATTTTATTCTAAAGTCACAATTAGGTGAATCGAATCTGTTGGACTTGGAGAGGGTGATGCTCAAAATTTGTCTTTCCTGACTGCAGACAGTTTACATGACCTTGTCAAAAGTTTGTTCTATGGTCTGTTGATGAGTTGATCTCAGGAGAGAATGAAACAGCAGACAAAAATTTGTCACATAGTTTACAGTGTTGCTCCTTATGTTAGTGAACCATGAAAACTGAATATCAACATTTGAAGTTTCTACAAGTACTTTGAACAGCGGCAACAAAAACATAAGAATTCTCAGACACAGGAAATGTATTTAATTTTTTAGTGTTTATATAAGCAAATATCTCTCTCTGCTTTATCAGTATATTCAGATCTTAATTTCTAGTTTTGGGGACACAGGGTTGGTATCACTTCTCATGTCTCACTTAAGTCTAATACCAAATACATATTTTAAATAATACTTTACATCCATTTTTGTCTGTTAATACAGTTAGCATTATAATTTCTCCTTGGGATCAACCTTTCATTAAATAATAAATTGACAGGAAGTAATGAATTCTATTTAAATAATAAAGGCCACTGAATGCCCAAATATAAGCTGCTATTTCAGTAGAATATGTAAGTATTTACTGGATAAAATACCACAAGCTTACTGCAATAATATACATACAGAATTTACTCAAAAATTTAGCTTATCCTCCAAAATAATGCTTTGCTGATTTCTATAACAATATTTCCATTTGCTGTGATGGGTCAAGGCACTCTATGACGTCTTTATATATACATTGTTTGTATTTATCCTTTATTAAACCAATCACTTTTTGCATAAACTGTCTTAAATTCACTTATGATGATTGTATTCTTTTACATTGTTGATATTACGATAAACTTTTGAATCTTATATATTCCTTTAACCTTCATAAGGCAAATGAAAAGAAGTTGAAGGGTGACCAGTGAAAACAGATAAAATATTTACGTTGCAGTATAGTTTACATGAATATTTCACATTCTACATCAAGGAAAATGCCACTTGAAATTGAACATATATTATTTCCATTGCTTTTCTCAAAGAGAATCAGCTGAAGATCCCAAATTCTTAATGTCAATGATATCATAATTTAATTTTCAAGTTTGATATGCTGTCAACAAAACAGTGTGTCTCAGAGTTTTTATATATGTAATGATCCTTTCCACCTGACCGATATCTTCTGGTGAGATTACAAACTGAACTGTGTATATTAAGAAGCAATTTCGTTAGTCTGGCTTCTTTAAGCATTCTTCTTCTTTTCGATAGAGTCTCATCATATAGCCAGGCTGACCTTAAACTTGGCACACTCCAGATGCACATCAGCCTCTGCAATTGCTCAGAGTGTCTTCTCTCCCATTACCTCAGCTAAGGTGAAAGTTGGCTTTCCAACAGCTGCTTTTGGCTTTCTTTCTTTTTTTTTTTTTTTTTTTTTTTTTTTTTTTTTATTGAGAAAAGGAAAAAAAAAAACAAGTTTCCACCTCCTCCCAGCCTCCCATTTCCCTCCCCCTCCTCCCACCCTTCCCCCCCTCCTCCAACCCTTCTCCCCCTCCCCCTCCAGTCCAATGGGCAGTCAGGGTTCCCTGCCCTGTGGTAAGTCCTAGGTCCTCCCCCCCTCCGTCTATATTTAGGAAGGTGAACATCCAAACTGGCTAGGCTCCCACAAAGCCAGCACATTAAGTAGGATCAAAACCCCGTGCCATTGTCCTTAGCTTCTCATCAGTCCTCATTGTTTGCCATGTTCAGAGAGACCAGATATATCCCATGCTTTTTCCGTCACAGTCCAGCTGGCCTTGGTGAGCTCCCAAAAGATTCTAAAAGCCATCATGAGATAAGCATCATTCTTCTTACTCCACAGAGGGAAGAAGCTGCTGAGGAGGGACAATAAGACCAAGTCCTTCCTCACCTAAACCCTGTGGATGCTGACACCAACCCATGTCCCTACGTAAGAGAGCAAAGATGACAGGAAGCCTGAAGCAGAGGTCTAGCTCCTTGATTCCATCGGATGGAGGCAGACAACTACCCTTCTAAGCTTGGAGCTAGCTCTTCTTATTTATTGATTTTGCAGTTAATATACTAGGACAGAAGATGTTGCTCGGAAAACTGCCTTAAACATCCAGGTATAATACTGAATTCAGCAGGAAGCTGTCACAGGAAGCTGGGCCTCCTGCTCACAGGAGAAGCTCATCAAGGTGAAGGAGCATCATTTATCAATACATAAGTGCGGAAGCAAAGATGGGGAGTTTCAAGGGAAGGTATTTATCATGAGATATTGTCCTATTAAGATGGCTTTATTTTGGTTACTTCAGATGATTGATGTACAATGCATGTAATCATTTTGTCGAAAAGCTCTGCGCCCGGCAAAGTGTCAGCTGTTCACTGTACCATTATCAAACAGCTGCATTCTGAGTGAGTCCCAAACAAGACACTTTCAAGCCCCTGTTAATCACAAGTAGACAATCCAAAGGCAAAAGAGAAGGCAGGAGGGTGACAAAAGTACTTGATAGACTTTTAAAGTGTCAAGAGAAAGGGCCAAATCACATTAAATGCAGCTTATTGTCAAATAAAAGGCAAAAAAATTCACGTAAGGCAATAATTGGAAAATCATAACTCTTTGCTCTGCAACTTTGCCTACAATTGACTTTTACGATCCTCTCCCTCAAGGAAGATAATTAATCTTGGGAAATTGTTGATGGCTTTCAAATTAAAATTTCATTGAAAAAACTGAATAATAGATTCCACATAATTTTTAACAAGCTATTTTGACTTTGGACCTTATTCAAACTGAATTTCCTTGATTTTCTGACATTTAGAGAGGAAGAAAACACTCTTCCCTTTGACACAAGGGTAAGCGCGAGGAAAAAAGTGTTTCATTTTTGTAGTGTGTTTGCTTTAGCTATTTAATTTCCCCCCTTTAATAATGGTAAGATGTGACTTGCTTGACTAATAAAGGCTATGAAGGTTGTGAGACTTTCTGTCTTAACTATATAAGAGAGTAGAAGGCATGGGGAGATTGGTAGCTAATCAGGAAAGCACTTTCCAAAGGGAGTGCATTTTCTGAGGCTTTGAGTTAATCCTTGAGCATCCTTTGGCTTTCAGCACCTCTGTGAAACACAGAGTCTAGGGTATGGCCAGGCAATTGAGATGCTTGCCTTGGACATAAAAATTTTAAGGCACCAACACTCAGTCTTCAAACTAAATAATACTTTAATGTAATATGTTAGAAAAATTAAAACCATTGTTAAAAAGTTAAAATTAACACAAGAGCAAGAGAAAGTAAGCACAAAACCAATGTCACTGAATTGTTCTTTGCCTCAGGTGATATACACAACAAGTTGTGTGGTAAGTTTACGGCTCAGTGAGTTTTCACAGATGATACATGGTTCTTGAGAGTAGCATTCAGGTAAACATACATGCATATGCATGCACGGAACATGATCAACATTTTCAGAGCCTCCTGACATTCCCTGCCAGGCATCATGCCTCATAGGTTACCAAAATGCTGCTTTGTATAGGGTTTTACCTGAGTGATAACTCAAATAACTGAAATACTGTGATGTGATTTGGTTATTGAGGGTTTATTCTCATTGCTTTACGAGAGTCTCCAAGGTAGAAAGAATATAGTTATTCAGTTCCTTAGCGATGAGTGATGTTTTTGAACATACTGTGAAAAAGA
The DNA here is from genome assembly GCF_000317375.1 of Microtus ochrogaster. Taxonomy (NCBI): domain Eukaryota; kingdom Metazoa; phylum Chordata; class Mammalia; order Rodentia; family Cricetidae; genus Microtus; species Microtus ochrogaster. The sequence continues at coordinate 12,218,033 of NC_022011.1, read as the reverse complement.
AAATAAAGCAAGTCATAAGGAAAATGGATTTTAGCATGATGATGACCAAAATCCCACCAAATGAAGCAAATGAAACCAAAACATGGCTATGAACATTTTGTTTTTTAACAAAACAATGTTTTGTACCTTATCGCTGAATTTGGGAACTTCCTTTACCACACTTAAAATATCATTCCCCTCCACTACCTCTGAAGCCAAAGCAGCTCATGACTCGGCCCACAGACTCTAAACCTAAATTATTTTATTTAAGTCATTTATTGTCTCTTTTACTGAAAGTGGATCCCCTCCCCCCCCCAGGTAATGTGTCCTGACTTTGGTTTCCCAACCTTCTATGCCTCCCATTTCCTCCTCACCTACCTTTCCTTTCTGGGTCTACTACCTTTCTATCTCCCATTAAAAAACAACCAGGCTGTATATTTTTCCACATATATGTATTTTTTCCCTCAGATATATATATATATATATATTTCCAGAGAAAAATATATAGCTCAATAAAAACAATTAAAAATTATTTAAAAAAGAAAACAAACAGGCTTCTCAGGGATAATAATAAAATAAAATTGTAGTAAGATAAAACAAAAATTAACTCATCAGAATAGGACAAAGCAAACAAAAAGTAGAAAAAGAGCCCAAGAAAAGACACAAAAAACAGATAGAGTTGCAGAGACCACTCAGGAATTCCATAAAAACACAAACTGAAATCTATAATCCATATGCAAAGAGCCTATGGGATAAAACATGAGAGAAAACTAAAAACTCTAAATAAAATAAAATAATAACATGGAACTAAGGGGGGGGGAAGCAAAAGGAAAAACCCAGCCATGACATTATGAGACAAGGACCCTCGCTCACTGAATTTATTTTCTGTTGACCATTTGCATACTGTTGGGCATGCTGTCTATGCTTAAGAGTAGTTCATTTCTCCAGTGAGCTCTCTTGTTGGGGAAAACTAAACTTTCATTTGCAAGTGCCTATCAATTGGAGCTTGCTTTTTAGTTAAGGTTTGGGGAATGTGCCCAATTCTCCCCTCAGCTCTTGGACTCCATCTATGAACCTAAATTCATACCATAATCTCATGTAGCAGATATGAATGCCATAATCTACCTCTGTATTTCCTCTTCCTAAGAATACCGGTGTTCCATTAACAATTGTTTCTATGTCATATTTAACGTGCCTTTAATAAATGACTAAAAAGTATTAAACTTTGAAAAATCATGTTTCCATTGCCTTATGTCAATATGTTGAGAGGAGAAAAATAGACAGAAAGCCTAAGTAAATATAAGAAGTGGGAAAATGTAAAACTACTAGTTATATATAGAAAGTGTTTTTAAAAATAATTTATTTTATTTTATTTTTTATTTATTTATTTATTTATTTGATTTTTCGAGACAGGGTTTCTCTGTGGCTTTGGAGCCTGTCCTGGAACTAGCTCTGTAGACCAGGCTGGTCTCGAACTCACAGAGATCCGCCTGCCTCTGCCTCCTGAGTGCTGGGATTAAAGGCGTGCACCACCACCGCCCGGCAAAAATAATTTCTTTAGTCACTGAGGAGATTGGTAAGAGAATCAAGAGCCTTATCCAGATTTGAACTCTGTGTTCTAATACCAAACTATCAGGCACAATATGTCTATTGGGCCACTCTGTGTTCTAATACCAAACTATCAGGCACAATATGTCTATTGGGCCAGTAACGGCATGGCAGCTCTGAAGGAAAAGAATGACACCCTGATTGTATTTGACATCTCTACAAGAGGCAAGTCATGCTAACACAGCAAACCCAGTCCAAAAATCCATGATTAACATACCTCTGGTCCTGGGTGGAAATTTAAAACTGCTGCTGAGCTGAATTAACATAGACCCAAACCACTTCCTAATATTTGCACACTCTCAGACAAAGTCTATTGTCAACCTTAAACAGAGAACCCTCTCCTTTCAATAAACACAGATAAATGCAGAGACTAGAGGCTACACCAGATGCTGTGGATGAAGGATGGCTTGGAGTTCAGCCTAAACAAGACATTTATTCCAGCCCCTGGAGGTGCAGGAAATACTGCAAAAGAGAAGAATGGAAGAGACAGAAGTTAGGAAGATGGACTGCGACCTGCCATTGCCAAACATAACATGATCATTGCAATGGTGAACTCACAGCAACTGTGACTGCCGCACTGGCCTTTTTGTCAGTCAGCCACAGGTAGAAAAGGGGCTTCAAGGACGCCACCACTTATTTCTGCTACTCTATTGGCAAGTAGCAGATTCTGGGAGAAAGAGATGCAAGGTACCAACTGTATAATGACTGTTGAACCCACCGGTCTCTATTGGTTAGTGTCAAACTCAGTGTCACACAGAAGGACCAAGTTAAACTCTGGAACATTTAGCAAGCCCCAAACTAGTGAATATAAGACATTTGAAAGGGAAGAGGGAAGCTGGGAAGAATTGTGGGGAAATGAAAACGGGGATAACCAGAAAGAAGTAGGTATATGTATCTAATTGTTAAAGAACAAAACTTAATAATAACAAATACTCTTCACATGTGACATTTAAACACAATTTACTGATCTAATGGATAATTACACTACAAATAGAGTGTTAATCATCATGGCTGGCACCCCATCTCCAGAGGTTTTAGAGAGTAAAGACCACAGCTTTTGCAACTGTCTACTCATGTGTTTTATAACTGCATGTCCACAGGAAGCAGCAGGCCAAGTGCCTTGCTTGACCAACATGATGTATGGTGTCCTGAAATTATTTTCTGCCCAGGGACCATGGTACCTGTACAAGAGCTGGCCTTTGGCGTGGTGTTCTCTGGAACATACTTGGGCATGTCTTTCCAGGAGTAGAAAGTGTGAAATGTTTGTTGGTAGCAGCAAAGAAAGCAAGCTACGTTATACTTCATTTCCTGTTTGTGGAAGCTTGGAATTATTCTAGATTCTTTAAAGAAAAAGCTAGTACCTTTTCATACGTTGCTGCCAAAGGATTTGCCAATCCACTGAGACTCAAAGTCTTTTTGTCTTCTGCATACCCGAGAAAATCACTATTGTGTTATTTTGAAAGGTAAATCTTCTTGCATTTTTCCTGCCTTTGCATGATTAAGCTATTAAGTAACTCACACACAGCCATGATAGCAGAAATTGTCTCTATGATACAACATCTGAGACAGACATTGTCACCTCTCAGAACATGCATGAAAAGCATGAAAACTGTTGTCCTGAATCTGGCCAACTTTATCTCTTCTCGTGTAGAAGAAAAAAACAACTTGATACAAACCATACGTTTCAAAATGCAAGGCATTTTGAAATAAAAAGCTGTGTTCAAAGGTAGCTATTTTGTAGTCAATTTTAGAATGTGCTTTAAATGTACAAGTGGGGACAAAAAAACTGGTGTCTGTTTCTCTCTAAACAGGTTGGTTAATGGTGAAGCATCTGGCAGCGTGCTAAAATGATTCCAAAGCTAGTCTTTACTTACAGGGAATGAGTGGGATGCCAGGGTGCTCGAATACTTTAACATAATCTATGTACAAATTAATAATGGAGAAATGTATCTTAAAGGTTAATTAAAACTTAGTATATGTAGAATGACTTTATTCACCAGATTCTCAAATTTTATTTATTTATTGGATGAATAAATAAGTCAAACTGCAAAAATAAATGCCAATTATTACTAAATAGCAACAGAAATCTAACTAAAAAAAAGCCCAGTTTCGGGACTTCCAGACCAAATCTAGTTCTTATATCAGGCACATTCAAAATCAAAATCTCTGATGTTATTTCTTTGTTGGGGGGGGAGGTGAGGGGTTGAGTAGGGTTTCTCTGTGTAGCCTTGGCTGTTATGGAACTCATTTTGTAGACCAGGTTGGCCTCAAACTCAGAAATCCGCCTGTCTCTGTCTCCCATGTGCTGGGATTAAAGGGATGGGCAATGTAATCCACTGACAGAATTTCTTTCTTTCTCTTTTGTTTTTTGTACTTCTCCACACACTATTTTTTATAGTTTTTATTGCGCTATACATTTTCCTCCACTCTCCCCTTCTACCCTCTCCTGTGACCCCCATACTCTCAATTTACTCCGGAGGTCTTGCCTTTTTCTCCTTCCTATGTAGATCCATGTATGTCTCTCTTAGGGTTCTCTTTGTTGTCTAAGTTATCTTGGGTTGTGGCCTGTAGGTTGGTTATACTTTATGTCTGAAAGCCACTTGAAAGTGAGTACATATTATATTTATCTTTCTTGGTCTGAGTTACCTCACTCAATAAAGTTTTTTTTTCTAGATCCATCCACTCCTGCAAATTTCAAGATGTCGCTCTTTTTATTGGCACTGATATGTAATTTATCTCGTTTAATTCTTGAAGTACAACCATGGATAAAAAGAGCATGTTTGCCTCTTTTATCCCCCACTTTCTGCTTTACAAAACTTGGAAATCAACATGTGGTATCCAGTGAGGAACAGCTTCTCCCTTTGCAGTGTATACTCTCTCCCAAGGACCACCTTCCTTTTACAGGCCCACCTTTTGCTGACAGCGAGTTAGGTCAGTTATAGTAGCAGAGAATTTGAATCCTTTATAACTGCTTTGTGGACATCATCACCTAAGCTATAAGCATGTCTCTAAACACTGCATCCTAACCCTTAGTTTATAATATTTTACATGTCAAGACATATTTTTCAGGTATAGAGACTATGAATAAGTGCAAATTTTTTGCTATACTTGTTAAGACCTTACAAATTAAAATAGTCACTAATTCTTTGCAGGTTCTTCAGAAACCTCTTTTTGTAATGCCAGACATATTAATAATTGCTGTCCTCAGTTTAGACTTCTTATATGCCATTTCAACATTAAAAGTCTCATTAATATGATCAAACATGTTTATTGCATACATATTCTAAGGGAGAAAAAATCAATATCTATTAAATGGATACACAGTTAACGTGTTTGTTCCCAGTGATTATCAGAGATGAGTCATTCTAAAAACATCTAAATAGATGTCTCTTATGTTCAATGGTATTAATAGCTACTGAGTTATTGTGGAATGCTGAGTTTTCTGTTATTCTGTGGGTGTGAATGAGCTGTAACCCACCCAGGCCAACTCAATAACAAGACTGTCAATTAGTTCTGCAGCAAGCAACAATAACAGCTGAAGTTAGTTGTTTTGGTTCCTGTTTTTCTTGAGGCACAAAAAAGAACTACCATTTGAGCAGAGGCCTCTCATTTCCAAGGTAGTTTTGAGAAGGCTGCTCTAAGAGCTTATTACATGAAAGTCAGCTTCTTGGTCAAGTCTTTGAAAGAGACATCATGACTAAAATTAGCCACGAAAACATGCAAAGTCTACTTTTCTTTGATTGTATTTATCTCCTTGCTTCTTTTTCCTAGACAGTTCTTACTATGCATCTCTGGTTGTCCTAGAACTCACTATGCAGATCAACCAGGCCTGGAAATCTGTCTGCCTCTGCCTCTTAGGGCAGTGTGTGGACTAATGGTTGTGCTGCCACAATCAGCCTAAATTTACCTCTTTTGAAAGAAACATACTTATGCATTTGCCATTTTAGATACAAGGAAGATGTTCCTTTTAAGAGAAGGAGCTAAACATCTGTAAAAGTACTAAGGGAGTGCCAAGCTCATTGTGAGACAGAGGAATGGATTACTAGGGATGGGAATTCAAGATGAGACCCAGATGATAAAAATTTATGGGACTTTTTTTTTCTACCACCTTTCTTTTTTAGAAATTGTAATTTATAAATTGTGATGCTGGTATGGAATTTTACCAAGATGAGATTACCAGAATACCAGGTGACAACAGAGTAAAAGGAAAGAGAATTATAAAAATGACTTTAGGCTAAATCTTATCGTGCCCTAAACCCTAATTTCCTTATCCACAAAATGACGCTAATTATAATTTTTAAATATCCAACAAGATTGCCAAAACCCAATTAAACGATCCATGAAAGGCGCATGTGAGTACTATTGTACAGTCAACACCATACCATATAATATTGTCTATATATACATGGGCTGTATGTGAGAACAGAGTGTACTGCAACTATGAGAAGCCCATACGGTACAATACCTTTACATTTATCACTGAGAAGGACATAGATAAGAGAATATTTAATATTTGTTCCTTAACTCACAAGTTGATACTATAATAAGGCTTTGAATGGGATTTATTTCAGACTCGATTTGATCTATTGAGTGTGTACCCACAAGAATGCCAGTGTTCATTACATTTGGAGAGACAGATGGTTTGGACTGAGACAACCAATTAATGTAAAATGTGTTCTTTTTGGCACTTAGCACAAAGGAAGATCTTACTTTTTAATACCTTGTTCTTAAAGTTTATTCTATTTTCAGAGCAATGTTACTTTATGTAGAAATCACAAACACTAAATGCATCTATGGATAACAATTTTACCTAATTATTATTACACATATAGAAAGCTAAATCATATGGTTTAGTGTCTTTTCTTTTTTTTTGTAGCAGTAAAGAATGAAAAGCAAGATATGCATTTGAAATAGTCTCATGGCCCACATATCACATTTTTTCATCTGGCAGAAAAATACAAGGAAATTGCTTTTGCCAAGATTGCTCAATGAGGTCATTTCCCACCCCCTTAGAAGTCTTCTGTTAAGTCGTGCAGATGCCCACGATTGTCAGCCTGCTCCTCTCCTTTGTTTACAAAAAGGAGAAAGCACAGATGTATTTTTATTTAGATACACATCCATTCGGGTTCTGACTGTTTGATTAAACTAAGGAAAACATTTTACTAAATGGAAATTTTCTACGAGATGTTTGTGCAAAGGTCCAATTATTCAAGAGTTATTGATGCACAAAGTCAAACTCTGTTGCTTACTGACTTTGACCTAGGTCAAAGAAAATGTAAAGAATAGCATGTCTGCCCAGAATAACAAAATATAAATAGGATGTAGGGTTTAAAAAATATCATGATATCATGAATTTCACATTAGACCTTCCAGGTCAAGGGGTCCAGAGGTTAAATATTATCTTCTGAGCCAAAATGAGAATCACAATATATGAGAAGCAAACATGAGATTTTATCTGTATAAAATTTTCATCATCTTTTAAATGTTGTCTTTACAGTTTATACAATTCTGAATACACTAGTGCAGAAGTCTTTGCTTATTATTTAGCAATAGTTTATTGATATTTGCCTGAAATTAAAAACATTTAGATGTCACTGATATATGCATTGGTGAATCAATTATATATGTGCACTCCACTTAAGAGACAAGAGGAAAAGGAGATACAGTACACATGTATGTACACCCTGTCTACATGTGTAGAAATGAATTATTATAATGCCCATTAGTTGATTCTCAGGATGTGCACTGTTAGAATCACATAACCCTAAGTTCCCTGGGAAGACCAAGGTAATTTGTTCATTTAAAACCTAGAGATAGAAGCCTCTGTGGGCAGTCATTTAGGTTTCTTGTTTCTAATTATTTTTTGATCTTCTGCAAATGGTGTTTCTGTGAATATTTGTGTTTGGTAATGAAAACAATGGAGTATTGAGTCTTGGATACATAAATGTGTCAAGAATGTTGAGAACACTAATAACAAACACTGTATTATTACGACATCAGAGATGAGAATAAAAGTAATGATTAAAATCGTTGAATCAAACTGGTGAAAATACTTTTACTGTGATTTTTTTTAAAAACAAATTCTTGATGTAAAAATAGTTATTTTGGAGAAAGAGCAACATGTATAAACCATAAGTACATCTATATGTAAGCCGTAAAATATCCTGTAGCAACTTTCTTCTCTTATTTGATTTCAGAACATTTCAGTACACACACACTTGCTTGCACACCCACACACACATGCACACACATACACACACACCCCTCCTAAAAGAGCTAGATGCACTCATGGCCTGTAGGATCCAAATATGAATGCTGTGGATATAATATAAAATTACCTAAATGAGGATCCCTGTGCCTTATCCCAAAGCCTAGCACTCACAGGCTGTTGGCTATAGAGAAGCTACTTAACCTCTCTGAACTTAAAATTCTATTGTCCGCTATATGGGATTAATAAGAGACAGCTAAGAGTCCTTCCGATGATTCATAAATGTATCTAGCTTATGGCAACATGAGGCAGCCCATGAATGAAAGCTACTGTTGGAAAATGTCTTCTAATCTCTAATCGTGATCATCAATCACCATAATAAAGACATTAGACGAAGGACTCTTTCTCCTTACTGGCACTTCATACAGAATGCAGTGATTTTTCGTTCCTTTGCCTCCTTTCTACTCATCCTATTAATTTGAATAAGAAATGCAGAAGAACCTGTCCTGTATGGTGAAAGAGATTCAATAGTAAGCATTTGTTTATTCTTAAGTAATAAAAGACTGAAAATAACCCATTTCTTGGGGCTTTAAAATACTCTATTTCTATTTCGGAAATGATAGTACTTTGCAGTAGCAGATTGGAACAGTAGGGGAGTATTGACATGATCTCATCTTCATTTGTATCAAGGTGAATTATGTAAAAATACACTAAAAATGAGTTAAAACACGGCAAATATCTTTACAAGAATGTATTTCAGCTGCTACTCATGGCTATTAGAGGTGAGCAAAGATCAGCAGAAAACAAGGAGTAGAAGGCAGTGTCCTCAGGCAACATAGGATTTTCTTCATGTATTCTTATGGTTTGAATCTGAAATGTCCCCAAGGTTATACCTTAAATGCTTCTTTTCTTGCTGGTGATGTTAGTTTGGAAATCAGTGAGTTCTTTGGGAGATGGGGTCTACATGGTTCAAGGAGGTCACTTAAGGCTGCTCTTTGACAGCTAACGTAGCCCCTGCTTTCTTCTAGCTTATTCTCTCTGTCCTCTATGCTGGGATGGAAACAGCCTTCACGACATCCTCCGCATTCCATAATGGAGCTGCTTTGCCATGCCTTTTCTGTGATGATGGCCTGAAACTCTCTGAAATTGAGTCCAATAACCTTTTTCCTCACTCCAATTGTCTGTGTCAAGTAATTTGGTCCTAGTGACATAAAGCTAAGTGATTCAAGTACCAGAGGTAAGAAAAATAGGGATCAGTCAGTCCATTGTTTAAAGAATTTAGACCTTAGTATATTGGGAAGCATTTGAAGTGGTCTGATTGATGAGGATGTTTGATGGACAGGTTGGATCAATAATCAATTGCAGTTCTGACATAAACTTGAACTATAATGACAAATAGGCCTCAGCCAAATCTCTTATGATTCCTTGACTTTACTATTTCACTTCTGCTTTCATTGTGTATTGTTTACTTGAAATCATTCAGAAATGAAGCATTTCATCTTTTTCTGTACAAACAACTAACTCGTGTCTCAAAGGGAAAGTGAATGGCCGTCCTAGCACTTGTTGTAACCCTATATTTTCTGCTTGTTTACAAATGAGCTTGAGTGTGTCCTTTTTCCTTTTGTGAAAAAGATATGGACCTGTCAAAGCGAAGGTCCGTATTTGTAAATACCGTGGAGAAGATGTGGTATTGTCTAGGTGGTGGTGGTGCACACCTTTAATCCCACCTCGTGGGAGGCAGAGTCAGGCAGATCTCTGGGTTTGAGGCCAACCTCGTCTACATAGTGAGATCCAGGACAGCAAGGACTACACAGAGAAACCTTGTCTTGAAAAACCAGGGGGAAAAAAAGGAGGAAAAAGAATATCTAATTTGTATTAATGAAGGGCAGGAGTTTGGGCATATTATCTAGCTGAGGGTATATTACCATGTATGAAGATAGAATTTTTTAACAGTTCATTCTAATATTCAATTTATTGACATTTTAGTTACGGGCCTAGCCTTTAATGACTGAGCCATCTCTCCGCTTGAAACAGCAATATACAGATGATTATGAACATATTGTCAAGGCCATGCTTTCATATAGCCAAAAGTGGCAATTTGGTGATACTGTAATATTTAGTTGGCTTCTGCAAAAGCAATGTGTAGTAAATGTGCTGCGATCATGGGGTGGCTTCTCATCGCCCACCTTTCCAGCATGCAGAATTTCTATACAGCTAACTATCCCTTGACAGGAGAGCAGATGATAACAGCCCAATCTCTGGCATTGGCCCCTCTTCTGACTGCTGTCTGCTCTTGCAGTTCCTTTTTCATTTGTTCTTAGGTAAAGTGAAAATAATCATCCAATAAGATTAACAAAAGTAGCCTGGTAATGATTCTTGCTTTAAAAAAAAAGAAAAAGTGGAAGATGGATTTTGTCGCCTTTCCCTAGAGGATTCAGAAATCTCAGAATTAAGATTTAAGATAGCAGAGGACTATTACTTTCTTTAAGCTAAGAACAGGAAATCTAAGACAAAGAGGAAGCCCATTGTGGCCTAAGAAAGGAAGTTCAGGGAAAAGACAAAATACATATAGAAACAAAATGGAAAACAACCCATAGACAAGATTATGATGCAAACATTATTGTTTTAAGAATATTGGGATGGCTAGCCTGACTCCAGAATTAGTTCAGGGTTGTGATTATGCATTTATGCCTGTTAGCTGAAAGGTAACAGAATCGTGACTCTGGAATTTTGGGCACTGACCTTTTTCAAACTTCTCCTCAAAATAACAGTAACCATTATTGTACTGTGAATGAAAACCTATGTTTAGGTATCTGAATCGAGAGGTACCGAATAGAGAGAGCAAGCCTAGATTATGATACCTGCCCTGTATTTGGTAATGGTGTCCATCTCTATTCTAAAGTTCACTGGAATTGGGACATTCAAGTACATGGTAACCCTATTCATTGGCAACAATTAAAACAGAACATTTTCAGGAAGTCCGTGTGAACAACGTATGGAGAGAGACATTGGTTAGCAATAGCTAAGAGAAAACAGATGAACATCGGAGAGACAATGGCTTTTGCCATAAGTACTAGTTGCCATCACATGTGGCACCTAAAAATGTTTCCTATGAAGAACAGAAAGTCTAACCCAGTAGCACATGCAAACTTCTGGCTTCTACAAGGCAGAAGCTGACTTCTGTTTTCGAAGTAACATTTATTTCAAGGTTCTTCTAAACGTGACCACAAGGAGTGTGAACACATTTAAGCCAAGGTCTATTCAAAGTTCAAGCCAAGGTTTTTGACTAAACTCGAATTTTTTTTTTTAGAAGGAATCTAACTCCTTCAAAAAGAAGTTCATGCCTGAGAGCAGCATGTCAGGCTTTTTGTTCCACCTCCCTTCCTAATTGTGTAAGGCTTCATTGACACGTCTCCTCCCCATAGGTGTTTCCTTGGTTCACAGAACCATGGGAGATGGCGTCCTTGTCATCTCCGCTACCCCCTCATAACCCTTTCAGGCTGAGCGAACCCTTCAACACTCCTTCTCACGAACCTAAGCAGCAAAACATCAATTAACTGGAAAAGAACTCTAATATCCTCTGTGGTAACACACATCAAAACGGAATATTTTATGTCAAAATAAGGATTTCCAACTAAATAGGCTTTCTTTGAAGTATTAAATATTTATTCTGCTCCAACCTCAAAATATTATCTAGGGAAACAAATACTTCGCCAAAAGATGGGCATATTTTATGATAAATAGAAATTTCTCTCTTCCCCTGACGATGGCAGAAAAATAATAAAGCTTTAACAGAGAAGGGTGTGCAATGATAATCAATACACCTCATGTTGCTACCCATGTATTTTCCCAGAAACATTGTTAGCAATGATTTCCAGCACAGCATAACATGTTCTCACGGTTGGTACCACCCTCCTTTACAGTAAAGTCAGCAGCGAGAATTAAATAAGGGAAATCATATTGCTACCCGGTTGGATTCTCTGAAATTTCTTTGAAATTAATTGCAAACTCCTATCTGCTTCATGTTTGTTTTGAACTAACAGTCTGCTGTTCTAAAGGTGTTTGAAACCGTTTATAATGATATGTAGGAGTACAGGGAACAACCAGGAGAGGATACCACTCACAAAAAGATGATAAACACGCTGCAAGGCAAAGCTGGGGCGTACGCTCAGCATTTTACACTCTGCGCTGAACTGGCAGTTAGGCAAAGAGAAGGCAAGAAGGACAGAGTTACAGGCAGGGTGAGATGAAGGGACAGAAAGTTGGAAAGAGATAAAAATTGCGTGGTTGCTCTTACATGATGCAAGACAACTCTGTAACCCTGAACAAGTCGGCGAGCCCTGATTTCCAAACAGACACTTACTGCATGATCAGTGTCTCCATGTGCCCTAAGCCCACTCTTAATATCATTATACACAGGTATGATTTATGTTTGAGCATGTGAATTGTCAGAATTATTTCCGGGCTGTCCGCATTTCACTTAACAGCTCCTTACTCCACAGTTGCTCTTATATACAGTAGTTTTAACAGCTGTCTCTACTTTCCATCAGCATACCCTAAAAATCCTGTAATAATATTTTCCACCTCATTTCTTCCTTTTTTTTTTTTTGACTGCCTTATGATAAAGCATTGTGTCTGATAAGGGGAAGTGACAGGCTTGTCAAACTCCAGGGCAGGCATTTACATACTGTTGTTTTATGTGCATGACTGCAGCAGCCAGCAGGAAAGGAAGGAATTTGCTTTTCCTAAATAATACATTTTTATTGATTATGGAACTTTATCCTACAATCTGTCACTCATCAACCACCTCTTCGGTAGCCCCAAGGGTTTTATTCTTTAAGTGAATGCTTATTTGTTGCAAAAAGGAGATTTAAAAAAATGTTTATAGGAAAACAGAGTCAACATATGAGCCCTGGGCACCAACCCCAACTTCATTTTGGATGAGGGATTCAATAATGGCCATTAATACTATAATACCAGTAAGTACTTCAATGTTTTTAATCCTAGAAACGGAGGAATTTACAAAATGTCAGGGGTGCTTCCTTAGACAACTTCAACAGCTGCTTCAGAGTAACATCCGGGTGTCTTGTCCAAAAGTCATTTAGTGTTTGCACCTGTAGAAGAAAAACGCCCCCAGTCAAAGATTTCCATATTGCTCCACGATAAAGGATGGAGTGTTTTTTAATGTTCTGGGGCCACATAATTCTCAGGTTCATTCATCCGTAATTTAAGATTTCTAGATTTAACCATTTTTTTTATTTGTTTTCCTTTTCAACTTTTGTTTCAGACAGTCTGGAAGGGAGCACTGCAGCCAAGAGCCTCTGATGGTAGTGTCTTTAGGACTCTTTTCCTTTAAGATTAGATAATGAGTGATAGAATGCTTACTCCAAGGAGGAACCCATTTCACAGCATGACATGGATATTATACACACACATGCACACACACACACACACACAAACACACAGATGCACTCACACAGCCATAATTTTTCCTAATAGTAACTGCTCACCTTCCCTGGCAACTAGATTTGTTTCATTGTGGTCTAGTTACATATCAAAGGGCATAGCACAGAGCACTGCCCAGGAAATAGGACCTATCGTTGGATACCTCCTTTCCTCTTACCATTGTTCTAGTTTGGCTGTAATAAACACCATGGCAAAAGTGACTTGAAGGTGAAAGGGTTTATTTGAACCTACAGGTTACATACAGTCCATCATCTGGCAAAGTCAAGGCAGGGAGCTGGGGCCAGGAACTGAAAAAGAGACCATGGAGGGATGCTGCCTACTGGCCTCCTCTCCATGACTTGCTTATTCTGTCTTCTTCTATATCCCACTACCATCTGCTGGGACTGCATCACCCACATTAAGATGGGCTCTCCCACAACAATCCTTGATCAAAACACACCCCAAGACTTGTCTACAGACTGTCTCATTTTCTCAACTGATGCTCCCTCTTCTCAGATGAATCTTGCTTGTGTTAATTTGGCTACTACTAATATTCTTTCCCTTCCAGTACTGGAGAGTCTGTGTCTCTGATGCTTGAATCTGGAAGAGCTTTGTTGAATGTATAGAAGTAGTTTCCTTGATCTCCAAGGAACAAAGGGAATCGCAGCATTTTTATCTGTCCTATACCAATGCGGAAATATTTGACTTTAGGTTGGACCCTCTCTGGCTCACAGTAATTTTTGCATCAGTAAACTTTGTCCCTGTGTCTCTTTATAGCACATGGGGATATTGCTGTCCTGAGACCAATCCCTTTTCCTTCTAAAGGGATACATTAATTCATTAATACATCTTTGCATGGTGGTACACAGGAATGTATGTAAGTTCATTTGGATTTGGCTATGAATCTGGCCTCCTGTAGCTCCTTACTAAAGAACTGTCTTTATTAATCATTCTGAATCTCTATTTGTGAAACTGAATTTCTACGACAATCTCCTTTCTGCCATAATTACAAGTATTAAAGCTTAAAAGTAGTATTTTTGAGAACAAGTCTTCGCCCAGAGATAGGCATGCACACTAAGATGCAGTGAACGTTGCTAACGGTGAACTGCTGAATCAGCCTATTTACTCTAGAAATCCTTTAACAGTGGGACAACAAAGCCATTCTTCTTGTTCCTAGGTCACCTATTACTTCATTCACTGTTGGACAACTAACCCCACGTCTCTCCATCACTTGCCACTGCCTCACCTTCTCCGGACATATCCATTCCCACGATCTCTGTTGTAGAGCATCAATCATCCCTGCTCACATGGATGAATCCCTTTGATGAATCTGGACCACAGCAGTCCATGGAAGTAATGACAAGAAGGGAAAAGTGTATCTCCCCTCTGTCCAAAGAACGCCATGGAAGAACAATAAAGAAACAATCATAGTTGGCATGAAAATCTTTCCTAGACTCCCTCCGTTTCGAAGTACTGATTTTTTCTGATGTGCCCTTTGCTAGCATCAATTTGTTGCAGCGTGTACTTTTGCTAACAGAGTTCCTGTGTCCTTACCTCCAGCATATGGCGTCGAGGCTGCTGACATTACCTTTCTGTTACAGTCAAAGCCTAATTAGGAAGACACAGTGTGCTTGAAAATGATTTACGAAGGAGAAAACTCATTCGTGACTCAGTTGGTATTTACTAATTACTGTGACTCTTAAAACTGGAGAATTCTTCAACAGGATGAGGTGTTGGCATGCCTCTTGAGTGATGTGTTTCTGCTGTTCTTATGCAATGTCCTGACTGAAGAAAGAGAACAATAGGCACCCCTCACTTCATACTCACTGGGTCTATTTATTGGTGTTTTATAATGATAAACCTTAAAGAAAGACAAGTTAAAATTTTGGGAGACTAAATGGCCTTTGTTTTTCTACTATCCCTGTTGCTTATCATATTAGACTGCCAACAAAGATGCTTAGAAAGATAATTCAGAGAAATTGTGTAATGCATCAAAATGAAACTTACTAACATCTTAAAAAATAAAAGTTTTATAAAAACTGAAGAAAGACCACTATATTTCTGTAAAAAGTTTTTTAAAATGAAACTTCTAATTTCTACATAGAGAAAATATATCATTTTAAACCTACGGATAATTATAACTTGCTTTGTTTTTCATCTGAGTGTAACATTTCTGTTAAACACGAAACAGTAATATACATGCCGAGTTTCTGCTGTTTGGGTTCAATTGCAAGAAAGGCAGATTTTCCCAGTAGCTGGATTTCTTTAGAAACAAATCTGTTTCCATTCAGGAATGCAAGAATCATTGTAACACAGTCGTTTTAGCTGATAGGAGATACAAAAATGTCAGCTTCTTTATCAAGAAAGTTCGGTTTGCTTTATAATCATCAAACATTTGGAAACAAATTAAAATATTCACCATGCATTTTTAAGGGAGAAAAAAATGCATAGTTAATGTGTACAGAGTCAGAGGCAATGCCAAGCATTTAGTGTCGTGGATGTTTTATGCATAAGCATTATTTATCTTGCCTCTAGCTCCCGTTGACTATTTGTCTCCGCGTTACATGCCAATGGCTTTTTCTCTTGCTTTGGGCAAATAGGGTATTTCATGTTGATCATGGTGAATGTCTGTTTTTGATGTGGAAGGTGATGTATGCTGTAGATATTGCCATTTGTTAATAAAAAATAAAAAACTGCTTTCAGCCAATGACTTAACGGAATATAGCCAAGCTAGAAGAGATATATATATATAGAGAGAGAGTAGGTGGAGTCAGAGAGAAGCCATTGTAGCTGCCCGCAGGAGAGAGATAGTTCCACCAGAGCCCACAGGAACCTTACCAGTAAGCCACAAGCCAAGTACCAATACACAGATAAATAAAATGGATTAATTTAAGATATAAGAGTTAGCCAGAAATACACTTAAGGTATTGGCCCAATAGTATTACAATTAATACAGATTTCTGTGTGATTATTGCGGGAGTCTGGGCTGCCAGGAAACATACAAGCAGCCTTCCCCAACATGTTTTCCCACTATAAAATAATTTCCTCATCCTCAGAATCCCTGCGGAGCCTCTGGAATTGCCCTCTGTTTACAGCACAGTAGCATAGGTTTGCATTTCCCTGAACAACTTAGTGAAGATTATAATACAATAAAATCATTTGCTATGAAATCAAGTCAAATTTTGTATCCCAAATATGGGTCACTTTCCTAACTCCCAGGAATGAGTGAGCAGCGCGCAGATGAAATAAGCATGATGGAATTCGAGAGCTGGTTTCCAAATCCAAGGAGATCTAAGTAAATTTGAGGTCAGAAAGCAGCAAGGAGATGAAACAGCCAAGAAGCAGAATTCTAACGAACTACAAATCTTAGGTCCCCAGTGGCGAGACATTGAAGGCAGGTGATGGGATAAAGCTTGATAGCAGAAAAGAAGCATGGGCTTTGAAGTTAGCTAATAGGCTTGACGTCACGCTCTACTCTCTTAGCTTTGTCTTAGGCGAGCTGCTTAAAGTCACTCACAGTTCCTCTTTCCTTCCTTCTTTCTCTTCTCCTCTCCCTTTTTCTCTCTTTCTTGTATAAGAATAACAATACCTTTTTGACCAGCATTTGAAGAACTATAGGAAAACATGATGATTAAATGCCTGTTCCTACCCGCCCCTGGCTTATAACTGATATTCAATTATGTGTCCTTTCTCCCACTGAGTTGGTCAGAAGATGGCGAACTTATTGCCCAGTCTTATTAATAAGGCATTTTGCTAGTGCTGGGTTAATCATGGCTATGTTAATTCCTGCTATAAAAGCTTTCTTTTCATCAAGATTTCCTTTAATAGTTGTGTGTGTCCCAAGTATTACATATGTTTTGTGTATAGAGTATGCGGAGGGGTTTGGCTATGATATGTCTTACGTTCATGTGCTCTATTATGATTCTTGACAGAGTTGTCAGAACAAACCCCAACTCAGGAAAAATTAATTTTAAAACAGATTACAGAGAATATTTCTTTTCTACTATTTAAACATATTCTACCTAAAATATCACACTATCATTGTAAAAGAGATAGTTATTTCATTTTTATTTAAAAATAAATTGTAGTGCCAGATATAATGACATGCCTTTAATCAAAGCACTTGGGATGCAGAAGCACGCAAATTTTTGTGAGTTTGGGGCCAGCTTGGACTACAGAGTGAGTTCTAGCATAGCCAGGGCTATATATTGGGACCCTAGCTTAACAAAAACACCAACATAATGACAATGATAATGATAATAATGATGATGAAGATAATTATGATGGTGATAAATGAATTCGAAACATCCATTCTTAGAAACCTGACAGCAACAGAGAACTTCTTCTGTTATTAGGAAATTTGTAGAATTATTGGGAAACAATATTTGTTAAATATACAAAAATGTTGTTAGAGTACTCCCAGAATATTTCCTCAGAAAGTAGAAGCGCTACATATATGCAGCCATGGTAGCACACACTTTTAATCTCTGAACTCAGGAGGCAGAGGTAGTCAGATCTCTGAACTCTAGTCCAGCCTGATCTACAGAGTGAGGTACAAGTGATCCGGGGCTACACAGAGCTCTGTAGACCAGGCTGGTCTCAAACTCACCAGCCTGGTCTACAGAGCTAGTTCCAGGACAGGCTCCAAAGCCACAGAGAAACCCTGTCTCAAAAAACCAAAAAAAAAAAAAAAAAAAGAAAAAAAAAGAAAAGAAGGAAGATGAAGAAGAAGAGAAGAGGATGTGAAGAAAGAATAAGCATAAGACAAATATTTGAAGAACTCTCATTTATTAGAAACATCAAGAAATAAATAAGTCAGGCTGGCCTGAGAGAGTCCCTGAATTGATTTTTTGGGGGAATGCGGTCTCATTATGTAACTCTGCCTGACCTGAAACTCGCTACGTAAACCATGCTAGTCTCAAACCCACAGCCTTGCCTCCCAAGTGCTGGGATGAAAGGAGTGCACACCATGCCTGACATGGTATTCTTATTTACTAAGATAAAAATATCTATATTTACCAAAAAAAGAACTGGCAGTGGAGTTACATGAAATTAAAGGTTTCTGCGCTGTAAAGGAAACAATTACTGAAATGTGGAGAGTGAGCAGAATGAGAGAAAAATCTTTGTAAACCTGACAAATAATTCGTATCCAGAATATATAAAATGTCAAGACTTGATATAGAAAAACTTCACATAATTCAGTCAATTAGCAGGTACACAGACTAAGCAGACAGTTCTCCAAAGAAGAAATCCAAATGGCCAATGAAAGTATGAAAAACGTCCAGCATCTTTGGCACCAGGAACAGCATACCAAAGCCATCATGTGATTCCATCTCACTCCAGGCTGGCTTATAAGCAGCAAATACTGGAGACGGTGTGGGAGAATGGAGCATGTCTGCATCTCTGGTGGTCATGTAAATGAGTACAGCTATGGTAGAGGGTTCTCAAAAACTAAAAGCAGAAACGCCATATGGCCTAGCTATACCATGTCCTGATATATCCTCCAAAGATGGTAAGTCAGTACACATCAGACGTTCTTACACATCTGTGGTCATTTGCTCCAGTGTTCACATTAGCCAACATATAGAACCAGCATAGATGACCATAAACAGATGTATAGATTTTTAAATGTGGTAAGATACATAATGAAATTCAGGCACAAAGAAGAATTTTTTTTTAATTTTTATT
>NC_022011.1:12175331-12198194 GCF_000317375.1 Microtus ochrogaster | reverse complement strand
TGCACAAGTTTGCATTCCCACCAGCAATGGATGAGTGTACCCCTTTCTCCACACCCTCTCCAGCAAAGGCTATCATTGGTGTGTTTTATTTTAGCCATTCTGACAGGTGTAAGATGGTATCTTAAAGTTGTCTTGATTTGCATTTCCCTGATCGCTAAGGAAGTTGAGCATGACCTTACAAAGAAGAATTTTTATATGATTTCTAAGAAATCATCAAGTGAAGGAATTGGGCCAAATGTGGAAAGGAAAATATCACATCTCTTCCCACTGTTTGGAATCTGTTTAACACAGAACAAGAAAAAAATCCATAACATGAAAGAATAGATTCTGAGGAGAAGGGGGAACATTGGAAGACAAAAGGGACTGATGAGAGACAGCATGGGGGTTGCGTTTGATCTAAGTATAGGAGATATATGGATCATAATGAATGAAACCCAATAGTTTTGTATAATGAACATGCACTGAAAAAAAAAACAATCTTTTCAAACAACAACAAAACTTCTACAGTTATTTATGCTTACTTTTTAAAATCAATTTCATTCTATTTATATAGAAAGTAAATGGTTGAAGAGCTTCTCATTCAATGTAAGACTCCTAAGAAAAATGCATCATGTATTCATCACAGCTAGCCTTGCTTTCTTCTACGTGTTGGCCCACTTAGATGCTTCTAGACTATATATTATAAGCCCTCAGTTTTCTAGTTAAGAAATAGCTAGAACTAATATGAATAATTTCACAAGAGTAGTAAATAGTATAGCTGAGATTTTGAATTAGTCTCCTTATAAAACCATGATGAACAAGAAGGCGTAGAATTGTTGCCCAAACATTACAGCTTGGTTTGTTCTAAGCACAGGAAAGATAACTGAAAATTTCATGCTTGGTGAAAAGCCATGTTATAAATCTCCCTCCATGCCAGGAGGTGGTGGTGCATGCTTTAATCCCAGCACTCAGGAGGGAAAGGCAGGCGGATCTCTGTGAATTCGAGGCCAACCTGTTCTACAAGAGCTAGTTCCAGGACAGGCTCCAAAAGCTACAGAGAAACCCTGTCTCAAAAAAAACACAAAACAAAACAAAACCGAAAATCAAAAACCAAGTAAAGTTCTCTCCCCATGTGGCATATATAATAAGGTAGTTAACTAAACAGAAGAGCAAGGTGGCATTCCTAGTGATTTTTCCTAGTGATTTTTGTCCTTCATGATGGCTTGTTAAGACTATTTTAGATGTTGGCACTGTTGATTCAAAAGCAACATGCCTGTGGTTTCGAGATCTTTATCTAATCTTAGATCAAGGCAGTCAAGGATGCTTCCCGAAGAGTGAAACATATTACAAAACACTGAGTACAGTTCTCCAAGAGCTGTGAGCTATGTCATCCATATTGATAAGGAAGCAAATTAGCTATTTTACATTGTGCATCAATTTGTGCCTAGTCTTTGATTCATGTACTCTTCAACATATACCTAATGCCAAACAGCATGAAGCAATTCATAGCATGAGCTCCTGCAGAAACAGTGTTATGAACCTAATCTAGGGCCCTATGGAGGAGAAACAGATACTTTCCTCTCTCATCAGCTCTTGTTGCTTCTATACAGTTAAGGCTGAGTTATGGGTCCAGCCCTAGAGAAACTTATTGAAAATATGACTACTGGCATATCAGATCTTTTGCACACATTCTGTTAAAGAGCTTAATATTTTTCCCTCATGTATTTCTAACCATGAGGCACAGATGTGTAAAATGAAGCTCAAATAATTGGGCTATGCCCCATGATTTTATCTTATCTCTAATTCATACAGGCATCCTGAGAAGCTTAAAGAAGATGAGAATGTCTTGAATTAAATTCTTTATTTGTCTAGTTATTTTTTCTAAAGTTTGGAAATGTTTATATGTCAGGGATTTGGGAAGAAAACCAGATAAAATGGGGATTTAGAACATAAAATTTACCTCATTCATAAATTCAATATTCCTCTCCCAAAGAAAGAGGTTTGCAAAATAAATGGAAATCCTTAGCATTTGTTGCCACAATTCAGTTGAGGAATTTTGTACATATTGATATCGAGATAGCCCAGATTTAAAAAATAAAACAATTTACAGCAACTATGTGTTTCTTTCTTAACAAAATAAATGAATTTGGATAAAGTCCCTGAATTTCTTTGCCACTGTGAAGGCAGATACATCCCACCTCTTAGAGTTGTGCTTGAGAGTGAGATTTAAGTCCACATAAATTAGATTCAACAGGGGGAAAATATGCAACTTACTTATTACAAGTTTTATGTAACTTACGAGCACTGGTGAAGAAATGAAGAGCCCAGACACCATTATAGTCCATTATGGCATAGCAAACTGGACACAGGTGAGCACATTGTGAAGAAGCAGCTGACCGCTGCGAGGGACATCAAAGATAAGAGGTATTTTTACAAGGTTCAGTATTCACTCAGTCTTGATTTTCAGCCTTTCAGAAGAAAGTACCCTTTCCTTTTGTCCTGGGTTGCTTTCTGTTGCAATGACAGACACGTGACTAAGAGCAGCTTGGGCAAGTGATTAGAACAGGAAGCACATTCACAGTCTTAAGATTAGAGCACATTTGGTGTTGGTGTTGCCTGTTGATGGCCACTATGACAGGTTTTACTACCTCATTCTTTACCATCCCTAAGGTTGTAATATCCCTGTGCCAGGCTTTGCATTTTCATGTTTTAAGTCCCTAAGGCAGATGGTTTAGGTCTTACTGTATTTAAGGAAATTCAAGCAATCTTTAAGTAAACATTGGGCGGCAGGCCAGATCCAGGTGAGGAATTTAACTTTTTATTAATTAAGAATTTTTTACCCAAATGCTTTTGTAAACATGAAAAAAGAAAAGAAAAGGAAAAAAAAGAGCAACTTGGGAAGGAAAGGGTTCCTTTCGCCTTACACATCCCTGTCACAATCCATCCCTGAAGGCGCAATGGGAGCTCAAGGTAGTAACCTGGAGGTTGTAACTGAAGCAGAAGCCATGAACCAGCTCTGCCTCCTGGCCGGTTCTCAACAATTTGCTCAACTTGCTTTTCTGACACAACCCAGGATCACCTGGCCAGGGTAGCTCACACAGTGGGCTGGGCCCTCCCACATCAATAATCAATGAAGAAAATTCCCCCAAAGACTTGCCTAGAGATCATATATGTCCTCTTCCCAGATAAATCTAGCTTGTGCCAAGTTGACAAAAAATGAACTAGAACCCCTTCTCTTTTAGGAAATTGGTTTTGACATAATAAATTTGTGTTTGACTTAAGAAATAGTATCAACGTCATTGGTTATAGCATACCTGCTGTTATTCCGATACTGTTAATTCAATCATCAATATGCCAAAATCTCTTCCCCACGAAACTATTCTAATTTAAAAGCTTATTTTCAATGCTTTTTAACTGTAATCCCTACTGTTCGGTTTAGAGTTGACTGCTGGGATGAATCTTTTGCACTTATTACAATTTATAAGTATCAGGCTGACATTTAAATATATGTTTCAAAATATTCTGGCAGATACACTTACTATCAGTAGTATTCCTTGAGGATTGTCTTCTTGGGACATTTCAGAGTGCGTCTCACAGCACCTGCCCGAAGGAGACATAAATGCTGGGGAAATATCATTGCAGTAGCAGGAAACTAGTATGTGCCTTTCTTTGTTAAACAAATGTGCAATGTGGTTAAGTGATTGAATCTGTCAAGCCACTCTCTGATTAGCCACTCCGAATTCAGTGAAAGTTTGATTTCAAAATATTTTAATTAGGCGCTGCTAGCTAGTTAGAACCGGCACCATAACAGAGATGATTCATATTAGCTAACATGAGGGTTTTGCCAAAATGTGATCACACCTTTATTATCTTTGACAGTGTGCGATGCAGATGTTTCATTTTTAGGTGAAATACAAAAGGTAATTGTTATAAAATACTGTGCTGAAATTAGGCTGATTATTCTTTTACATTTAAAATGTCGTGTGGTAAAGGTTATTTCCACTCATTAAGATTAAATGCATGCGGCCATATGTTAGAACACTTTTGAATTGAAAGTATATGCAACTGAAATTATCAACAAATTCAGAAATACCGAAAGAAAAAAATAGCTTCCTTTTTTTATTCGCCAAGGCATCTTTTCTCAATTAAAATGTCATTATATTACACTGTTGCTTGACACTTCATTATGATAAATCGGATACTGAAAACAGTAAGTCATTCTATATATAAATTTGATGGCATTTTGATATGAAAATGAGTAAAACCTGTCAATATTCTAGAAACAGTGCATCAGCAAAGAGGATTATTGGTTTACCCAAATAATAATGTAACCATTAAGAGGATAACATTTTCCAACTGCAATTACATGCCCTAATTTTAAAAGGGCTATCATTTACAATAATTTGGCAGATTTGGTCCATATTTCTTTCAAAAATTCATTTCTTCATTATGCCTCAAAACAATTTATGGTGCATTTATGTTGGTGAAGATAATTTGCTTCTTTTATTGTGAATAGAAATCAGTAATTACATACAATCCCATTTTCTGCAGACATAAAGTTAATTCATGGTTGTAATTTTATACAGAATATTAGCTTCTGTTAGTTATGATGAAAATGTAACTGTGGTAACTGCCTCCATTATATCCGAATTTCCTTGGACTTGATGGAAAAAGAAACGTTGACTTCGCAATAACAGTTCCATAGGTGACTGTGACAGGCCTGCAGATCACTTTGCTCTGCTAGCGGTGTGGACTATGATTCCTGCTCATGCTTTGGCTTTGGCTGGAGACTCTGTGTTCTCTTCTGTCTGCTCCCTTCCTGTGCTGTGCCATGCTGGTTCTCCATGCCTGCATTTTATACATACAATATGAAGAAAATTGGAGTGGTTGTTTTCATGCCAATGGTAGGGTGAAGTGAGAAGAGGCATAAGCAATTCTAGCTTGTTTCCTGGATGTGCAGGCACCCCGTCACTAGTTAGGGAATCACCCACCAAATGATGTAGCGAAATACTTTTTCCTACCCAACCTCCTCTCAATAATTGCTATTACTAGAAGGAACCATAGAATAAAAAAGAAATAGACAAAAAAGGGAAAAAAAAAACAACGTAGGAAAGAAGGAAAGAAGGAAGGAAGGATTTTAAAATTCTACAGAAATTCCTCTTGAAATTTTATTAGGAACTGTACCAACTTAGTAATTCTATTTCTTTTCCAATCTATTAACAGGAAATGTTTCTCCAGTAATTTAAATTACTTTAAATCCACCTAGTCTTTGTAGTTTTGTGTATGTTTTAACATCCCCTGTTAAATATAATCAAGCAATGATTATGATTTAATATGTTATTCTCAATGATATTAATGTGTTACAATTTGCAATATTTACCAGTTGGAGAGACAGCTCAATTATCAGAGTACTTGTCTGGGCTTCAGGACCCAAGTGTGACTCTCAGTGTCCTCTTTAAAAGGCAAGTACAGTGGCCCATATTTCTAATTCTAGTATTTTAGTACTAATTTTTCCTTTTATTGAATAAAGGGTTTTTTATGACTGGGTGATATGGGACATACCTTTAATTCCAGCACTCAAGAGGAGGGGTAGGTGAATCTCTGAGTTCAAGATCAGCCTAGACTATAGACCAAGTTTCAGGACAGCTAGAATGACAAACAGGAATTCTGTCTCAGAAAAAAAGGGAAAAAAAGGTAATGAAAGAAAAGAAGGAAGGAAGTGGAGGGAAGGAGGAAGGAAAGAAATTGATTTCCTCCTTATATAATATATCTTGATTATGGTTTCCCCTCCGTCTACTCCTCCCAATTCTTCCCCATCTACCTTCCCATGCACATCCAGCCCTTTTCTGTCTCCCATTAGAAAACAAACAGGCTCCTAAGGGATAATAATAAAATATAAGATAAAACAAAACTAACACATTGGAATACAAACTACCGAGGAAACGATCCCAAAGAAAGACAAAGAATCAGATATGAATGCAGACCCACTTGTTAACACGCCTGGGAATCCTAAGAACACAGACTTGAAAGCTCTAATACACACAACAGTGTAAAGAACCAGTTGGGTAAGAGAGAGAAAGAGAGAGGGAGAGAATGGCAATATGAGACAAGTAACCTCCCAAGATTCCCCTGTGTTTATTTTCTGTTGGTCATCTACTACTGCTCATGCACCGTATCCTTATGAGTAGTTTGGTTCCCCAGAAAGACTTCCTTGGAGAAAACTAAGTTTGCATCTGCAAGTATTCATCAATAGGAAATAGCTTCTGGGTTGAGGATGGGGACTTGTGTCCACTTCTTTCAGCTCCAGGACCCCATCTGGTAGAGATCCATGTAGGTTCTGTGCGTGCTGCCTCAGTTTCCATTAGTTCATATCATGTTGATTTAGTGTTCCTAATCCTCTCTGGCGTTTGTATTCTTTCCACCTCCTCTTCCACTGTGTGCACTGAGCCCTGAAAGGGGAGGTGATGGAGATATGTCATTTAGAGCTGAGTTGTCTCATTTTTTGCACTTTGTCTGGTTGTGGCTCTCTGTATAGGTTCCCTCTGCTGCAAGAAGAAGCTTCTTTGATTAAAACTGAAGGTAGTGCTCTATAGATATAGCTAAATGTCATTAGCAATTATTTTATAGCCACATTCTTTTAGTAGAACAGCAGTATTTTATTTTCCCCTAGGCACCTGGGCTGCCTAGTTACAGGTTCCTGGTCATCCCAGCAACATCAGGTATTGGTTCCATATTGTGGAGTGGTTCATAAGTCAAATCAGATATAGGTTGGTTTTCCCCACAAGCTTTGTGCCTTCATTGAGCTAGCATATCTCGCAGGGAGGACACCACTGTCGATTACAGTGTTTGTAGCTAGGTTGGTGTTTACCCCTTTGGCAGTGTGCAGAGTGCCTTCCTGTAATATAGATGTTAGCATGTAGTGGTGAAGACACTATGTAGGCACCAGCTCAGCTTCTCTGTGTCCAGTGAGTTGTGTACATTTTTTCTTCACCAATGGGGCCCTCCTTTCCGTTTGTGAAGAGCAACCTATAAGCATACAGCAGCCTGGTTTATTAAGGGGTTCTCATGGGATTCCCTTAGCTAACAACTCAATTAGAAGTAACTCCTTTCCAGTGCTGGAAATTTGGTAACAAGAGATGAATTGTAATAAATGTTATTTTAAAAGTCTTCTTCTCATTATCTCTTAAGACTTTGTCTTTACGGGAGAACTGGGGAATGGAACGATCAACCTAACATTTATAAGACAGATGCTGTACCACTGAGCTATGCATCAGCCCTTTGAAAGTTTAGATTTTTAAATGTTGAAACATTCATAGTAAGTTGCCCAGCTGCCCTTGAATTTGCTGTTTTCCAGGCAGGTGTTGAACTTATCATCCTTGTGCATTGAGCTCAGCAGTAACTAGAATTGCAGATACATACCAACAAACCTGGTTATACTTTACATTTAAATGTTTTTGCATATTGTCCATTTTAGTGCACAGTATAGAATATCCAGGACAATATTAATTAGGACTGGATGGGGCCTCCAGTCTCTGGAATATAAGGGAATCCTTACTTAGATTTTCTTACTTCTGGAATATAAGGAAATCTCTAGTCTTTTGATTTTAAGTATGATACCAGCAATAGAATTTTCAGAGATACCTTATCTAGGCAGTAATTTCCTGTGTCCCCCTCCACCTTCCATTTGCGGTGGCATCTTATTATAAATGTATGTTGAATTATGCCAAGTACTTTCTCTTTGTCAATTGATATAATGATATGTGATGAATTACATTGATTTCTTGCATTTTAAATATGAAAGCCACTAAGAGAGACATTCAAATTGGTCCTGGCATATTATAATGTGTTAATGTATTGCTGGTTTGGAGCTGAAATACTTCTGCTGATCATGCCTGTGGATACTGCTGGGCTTCTTGTTTTCTCATTATGTCCTTGTTTAGCTTTCCAGTCAAGGTCGCTCTGTCCTCAAAAACCAAGTTGAGTTCCCTTCTCCACTTCCTGAAAAACTTCATTTAAGATTCCTATTACTTCCTCCATTAATGTTTTCCAGAATTCAGCAGTGAAGTCATCTGCACCTGAAGGTGTCTTTGTGGGAAGATTGTTAATTATAAAATTCAATACCCTTAGGAAATATGGAGTTATTTTAATTATTTCTTCTTGTGTCAGTTGGCTAATTTGTGGTTTTCAATGAATGCATCCTTTTCAATTGAGTTGCTAGATTTGTGGTTGTCAAGCTGCTCATAATTACAGCGTCTGTGTTGATGCTTCCTCTTCCCGTTGAGGTGCTGTTTTCTCTCTCTCTTTTCCTCTTGGCCAATCAAGTAGTTGGTTTATTCAGGATGCTTTATTTTGTGGAAAAGAGTGTGTTAATATCTCCACATCAACAATATTTCCTTCTTATTTTTCTGCTGTTTTTCAGCTTCTATTTCTTTTATTGTCTTGATTTTATGATTTTCTTCTTATTAGAATAACTAAGGTCATTTTAGCTTCATTTTAAAAATATATTTTACTCTTTGTTTGACAGTTTTATACATGTAGACACTGTATCTTGGTAATAGCTACCCCAACTCCCCAACTCCCCTTTCTCTCCAGGAACCCTCTTCCACATGCCTTTCTCATCTTTATGCCCTCTTCCTCCTTCTCACTCTCTTTTCAATAATGCACTGAATCCAGTTACTCTTGACTGCTTTATCTTGGATATACTACCAGCAGAAATATGATTCTCCCTTCCCCCAAATCAATACCTCAGCTAGGAATGGAGCTTATGAGCTCCTCTCTCATCCATACTGGAATTACTGACTGTCTTGATCATGTGTAGTAGGATTTATGATTGTAAACAAAGTTGCTTCATGTTCAGGAGAGCAATGGCCATGTTATGTCCAGAAAACAGTCCATGCCATTCCTATCCACCATCTGATTTTTGGATTATTTCTGTCCCTTACTCCCCAATACTCTCCCAGCTTTGTGAATATCTACATAGATGTCTCACTTAGGGGTGTGCATTCAACAGACATTTATTCTCAGCATTGTGACCTCTTGTAAATCTCTACATTGGTGGTGGCCCATTACAGAAAACAGTTTATGTGCCCAAGGTTGAACATTCCACTAATCTATGTTTATATACATAAATAAGTAGAAGGCAGTCTGATGACATATCCACTTAGCAAACCACCAATATTATAGTCCTTCCCCAGCCATGAGTTTTTGACTAGATTTACAGTACCATGCACCAATTCCCTCCTGTAGACAGGCGTTAAATTCAGTCAGTCAGAGGCAGTTGGTCCCTCCCCCACACCCTCATGCCGTTATTGCGCACATGGACGCTTCCTGCCTGACCGTTCACTGTTGTGCAATGTAAGATCTACCACAGAATAAGTCAATTGATGGCATTTACCCCAGTGTCCTGCAAACAACTCTTCATTGTGAAAGCTTTCGGGCCACCCCAGTTTGATTTCTGTGTTATGTCTTCAACAACAGTATCCTACCTTCTAGTTGTGGTCTGTAGTCAAAAGCAAAGGCAATGGTTTTGAAGATCCCAGGGCTTCCCTGACTGATATTCTCCAGGGAAGTATCCCACATCTTACTCAAAGGTATTTATTTAATAACAGATGTCTTCTGAAAGAAGCTTAGCCTACCAAGGCAGCATATTTCCATTCCAAGTCCTTCCCTTAAAATCAAATGTACAAACAACAACAACAACAAAAATCTTGCAGTTTTTGATTAGCTTATAAAGTGATGGGTTTCCAAACAGTTCATTTCCATGTAGTCAGCTTACCCTCTGCTTTCTCCTTTCTTACTCAGCCCCTTCCTGTCCTGCCTTAAGCCTTCAGCACCCAGTGCTCACTGCTACTTCCAAATCGCATGTTCTCTTTAAATTGGACTTTTAATGGACAGTCATGTAACAGAATGCTTGCTAAGCTGTACTTATGGCTCCCTGAACACAATGCTTTGAAAATAATTGTTGTTTTGCCCATCCATCCGATTCTTCTGGGTTGAGGACATTTTGTTGCTGCTGTTGTCCTCTTCTATTCAGTTTGTTGATTTGTGTGTATGTCTGTATGCACATGTGTAGGAAAGGCACACATTCTATGTAGAGTCCAGATATTGTCTTTGGTGTCTCTCTATTTCTCACCACCATAATTTTTCAAACAGAGTTTTTTTTTTTTTTTCTAATTGCAGAGTTTTCCAACTCAGCTCAGCTATTGGCTAAGGGGCTTTGGAAATCTACCTATCTCTGACTCCCCAGCACTGATACTGCACGTCTATGCCACTGAGCTCAGCTTGTGGTGGGCATTGGAGACCAGCACTCGGGTCCTTAGGTTTATATGGCAAAGACCGACTGTTCCATCTTTCTACCCACATAGTCACTTATCTTTTGTCTTTACGTATAACTTCATATCCAGGGACAATACTGATCAATGTTTACATTTATCGTCCTGGTTGATGCAAATTTACTGCTTCATGTATAATGGAAGTGTGATGACTAACATTATGTTTTAGTTTAAATTACTGTACTTAAGACATCTATAAAACAAAAATGCCTTTAACCTGTAAGGTCAGCTTGCCCAAGGACAGAGAACTGCTGGAATGCTGGAGGGCTGTCATTTATGCATAAGGATAATTACCTCAAGATTGGCTGTTTACTTGATTACACATTGGCAGGAGGGAAGTAGGCAGAAAGTACATCAGGATATATGTTTGCCTCTGATTGGATGAGGTGCATAGCCTTGTGGGTTTTGCCTTTATAAGCCTTGACTGATATAATTTGGCCCATTACTATGAGCATGGGTCTTGGGTATGGATTTGGCCAGTATCCATCATCCAGGTCAGTATTTAATGATGCCTCTTATTTGTTGAAAAAATATTAATAGTCAGACGGCTGAATCTCTTTTGACCCCAAACTTATAACAGAAGACTAACATAACAAATCTCAATTTCTAACTATCTTTGAGTATTCCAAATATTTTTGCTTCTGATTCTATACTCATTATCAATTCCAATAATACAGTAATTATCTTCATCTAAACAGCCCATCATCTTTTTAAACATTATTTCAATAAAGACAGAGCCACTCTTGACATATACATGCCTATATTCTGGTTTCCTTTGTCCGTTTTTGCATGGATATCACAGGGGCAGAAATCACCTTCCTCTAACCTAGAGTGTTTGCCTTTCATGCTTCTCTGCTTCCCTTCTGTTGATGTTACAGTCTGTGAGCCCTCGACTGAAAAGATCCTGATTTGTTCATTATCAACAGCACTACACTCTACAAATCTCAAGTACGAATACTTCTTTTGAATGACTCAAGTTCTTTTTAGCACTATTCTTTCACAGTTCTGATGAATCCTTTGAACTCAACCTTATTATTAGTCCCTTGCTTATTTTGGGTCCTCCTTAATTTTATTTATTTTTAACTAAAATAGTTCATTTTCTTTTTTCTCTTTCCTCCCTCCAACCCCTACATATGTACTGCCCTTGCTCTTTCTCTAACTCATGGTATCTGGACTGTTTTTCATTTTAAAATTCTCTCCTTTATTTGAAATTTTAACAATATGATATTCAGGTCTGTCTCTTTATGTTGTTGTTAATTATATTGTTTGGGTTTTGCTTTGCTCATTATATGATGATATTCCTTATATCCAGAGTGTTCTCTTTTTCTCCATACATTTTCTGAGTGTCTTTTCATGATATTTCTTTCTTTCTGTTCCTTCATTGAACACATATGCACAGCTGCTTGATTTGTCTACTTTTATAATTCCTACAACAATATGCCCATTATTTCAGAGTTGTGGTTTTCTGTTAACTCTTCTGCTTATCTTGGGTTACAATTTTGTTGTGGATAGACAGGATCTCACAGTGTAACCTTGGTTGGACTTGAACTGTTGCTTTTTCTGCCTCAGCTTTTCAAACACTGGGAATACTGATATGTGGAATGTGAATGCTGTGCCCTTTGAGAATCTGGATTTCCTTTTTAAAAGCTTTCATATTTTATCTCCCAAGAATTTACTTTAGAAAAGTTATATTACGCTCAAGTTAGTTTGGAGCTTTGTTAGGAATGATTTAAAGTGAACTTTTCTCTAAGAACAGATTAGCTCTATTCATAAGTAGTAGATTTTCTGAGATTCTAATTGAATAACTTGGCAAGATGTTTTCATATGATATTATCAGGATTATACTCTGATTAGTCCATAAAGAGAGCTAGTTTGGGCCAGTCCTCAGGGAATCTCATCCCATATATATAAAATAGTATTTAGTCTGAGACCAAGGGAGATCACTATCTAGGTCCTCTGTGCCTCTTTCTTGGCTACAATCCATTGCTGATTCAGTAGCCATGAACTCTCATTTCCTTCTTCTGCCTAATGAGGAAATTGCTTTCTAACTACTGCTGCCTATGAATGTCTAGAAAATGCCCCACACAGACTCCACCCAGGGTGCATATGGCGCTCCTGTCATGCATTTTTTGCTCTTTTTGTTTCTTGTTGTCTGCAATAACTGCTTCATAAATTTTATCCTCCAATATGCTGGGTTGTGGTTGGAGTAAATGGAGGCTGTCCATAACTCTGTCTTCACCCTAACTGGAAATCAATTTTAGCCATATTTACTTCCCATTAAATTTTGTTGGACCTATTCAGGGGGCCTACTGCAATAGCTTTCCTTTACCTGCTCTTCTCTGTGTACAGAAGCAGAAGAACTCAATTATTTGACCAAAATGGTACATTTTCTTAGAAGCATCAGTGACCACGGGGTTTGAATATTTGTATATCACAAAAGTATAAAGAATCTTTAGATTTGGTAATAGGAAGCTTCGGTATTACTGAATGATTTGTCAGGGTTCACAGGACATATTTAGTGAGGGAAAGACAGGTCTAAGATGAAAACCATGAAGCTTCAAATCTCACTTTCAGAGCCTTAATCTTCTGGGCTGTATTTGGGGCTGGGAAAGAATAGGAAATAGCATGGAGTGAGGTCGTTAGCGAATGACAGTGTCGCCAAAGGATTTAATTTAAATGCATCTCATTTCACACCCCGCATCGTTCCCCTCAGAAATGATTGAAAAATGTTCCATCTTTAACTCTCTCATCACCAAAGAAGAAAGAGAAGATTAGAGACATTTCCAGAGCCTACCTAATGCTCAACAGCCCATTTCTAAAGGCATGCTGCTGTTGTGGGGTCCACAGCCGCACATGCCTGCCCGTATATTGGTAAGCAGAGTCATTTTTTCATATCAGTGGGTGCACTGATAAAAAGTAGCAGGTAACCTGGGAGTTATTTTATTTCTTTCTCCATTGAATTTTTTTTGCAAAGCATTCCTTAGCATTGAGGGTTAATAATCAAAACTAAATTATTCCAGCGTGACATGTTTCCATTATTAAGTGTTTTCTCCTTTCTTTGAGAAGCACTGATTTACATAATATTTTAACTATCACACTTTTCTATCTTTCGGATGGAGAATTCCCATGGTACTGTTTTGGATGTGTCATGTTAAAAGGCTTGGCATTCATTGCTTTTGCTTTTTCAAGTTTCTAACTGTGAAGATATAAGGAGCGAACCGACACCAACCACTTCAATGTTTTGCTTAGAAACGCAGCAGAGGATTGTGCACCAGACACTTCATTCATGTTGAGAAAGACTGAACTCTTCAGGGATCCAAAGGGGCAACAGTCTGCTTTGTGCAGCTTTTCACAAGCCCTGGACCTGTGTTACATAAAGTCTTTGACATAGGTGCCCTTGGAAAATTCCCATGCCTATTATCAGTCCGGTGCTAGCTACCTGGTTCTAATTATCTTGTTTAACAGCTTGAGAGATTTTTTCTTTGCCTCAAAAGAAAATACTAAGCCAGAGGGGATAGCTCGTTTTGAGATGTTTTGGTTGACAGAAACTAGCTTTGGAGTCCTCTAAATGTCTGAAACCAAATTTAACACATTTGCAAAGTGAAAAGACCCTAGGAGACTTCTATGTGGGTAATTAACTCTTTTGTAGGCGTGATGGAATGTTGTCCAGTCTCTTAATGGGAAAAAAATAACTCAAGTACCCATTTAACTAATCAAACTTTCATGGCACAAACTTAAAGCTACTTGTGCTTCCTAATTCGACTGATGGAAGAGTTTTTAAGAAAAAGAGAAGCATAGTGCACACTTTTGAGAAGAACAGTATCTTTTCCTGTCACTGCTACTCCTCTACCTCAGGTGCTAGACTCTGATGGCAAGAATGCTACTTAGGTCTGATTCTCACACATACTGTCTCATTTCTCCTCATTCTATACATTGAAAAGAAAACTTCTGGGAGGTAGAGGAATGTATTCATGCTGGAGTGAAGAAGGGGCTCTGGATGGCCACTCTTTGTGGAGAAGCCCTTGGCAATAAATGAGTCTTTACAAACTTGCCGCAGTTTTCTTCATGAATGGGACCCCTAAGAAACAGTCCCTGTTTCAGTGGATGGATATACATTTGTGTGCTTAATAGCAGTACTAAGTGGACTCAATGCATTAAAAAAGAAAAAGCGACTACAGGAAATTGAAAGGAAAATATTGTTGGGAGATGTGGTGGTTTGAATGAAAATAACTCCCATAGGTTCAAAAGGAATGACATTATTGGGAGGTATAGCCTTGTTGGAGGAAGTCTTTTACTGAGGATGAACTTGAGGTTTCAGATGCTCAAGCCAGGCCCAGTGTCACTCTCTGTTCCTATTGCTGGTCTATCCGGAGGTAGAACAAGAGTAGCTGGCTTACATGAGATCGATTGAGTTTAAAGAAGGGCACATTGAGTAGAAATAGGGACGTCCTGGGAGAAAGTGTGAGAGCCAGAAGCCAGGAAGAAATAGAGGTAGATCTGATCAGAAACACATTTAGGTGTGAATGAAATTCTTAAGCACTAAATTATCTTTTAATTTCCCTTTATTAGCCCTATACTTGGTCACTCAACAGATGTCAACATACAAATCAGAAATGCTGTGACATAATCTTTTAAAATAGAACATTAAAGAAAGAATATCAGCAACTATTGGTAAATTGTAGAAACTGGCAATTTATACACTATATAAGACAAATTATATACTATATAAGATGTAAAATGTGGCAAATTACAAAATCAAAAATGAAAATCTGTGTTATTGGTATGCATTGTTTTAACAAGATTGGTGGATGCATTACCAAAGTTAAAAAGTATGTTTTAAATGGGTTCATCAATTTTATAAAATGTAACTGGAAATTCCTGCAACAAAATCATGACTATTTACTCATTGAGACTTCTTTGAGTGCTTAAATCAACCAGAAAATATATAACATTAACTTTAAAAGGCATGTGGTGTGGCAGGGGGTTAAAGTGAAATTTTCTGTTCCTACTTGCTCATTCTTCTTCATTTTCTGTGGGGACACAAGGTTTGCCAGTCAAAGTGGCTAAGTCAACATTCAGAATAAGAGGTTATTCTACAGGGGTGGCTTAGATTAACTTGCAAATCAAAGAGAACTGTTACTACCCCAGGGAAGAAAAAGTTACTTACTTAGACAAAGTTTCTTGAGTTTATGTTTATATCACTAAATAGTAATGCCAAGTATTCTACAATAAGAAAGTTGTGATGTTCAGAAAATATAAGGTATCTCATCAAGTCATATAAATACCATTTAAAAACACTGAAAATCAAGCTCGCTTTTCTTTCACATAAAATACACCACTGTCTTTGCATCCTTAGGGATTCAGTTATTTTCGTCAGAAATTTTTCCCTAGATTTATACCCAGTGTGTACTGGATTTAAGTATTAGATTTGCATAAAAGAAATATTTAAAATGTTATTTTAATTGCTTTACTGAGAAGTAGTTCACATTTCACACACCATGTTGTTTACTGAATTTAATTGAGCAAGTCAATGTTCATGTGTTCACAGTTGTGTAATCATGACCCAGATTCAAAGTTGGGACATTTTAATATGTCAGAAAGAAATTTTGTTATCTATTGGATGACTTTGAAGATGTTGTCATGACTAAGAAGGTGGAAAATTTGGGATATCAAAGAGGAGGAATAATATTAAATGATGAAAAGGAGTGAATAAGATGAATTAGGCAATTAGGGAAATTTAATATTATGGTAACAACCATAACACATGAACTATACTACATAATAAGAAATTACAGAAAAGTTGGTTGTCAAAAAACACATAATGCCATCAACAGGTAATGTTTCCTGTAGGATAGACGGGTTGACCTTACCCAACCACTTCCTTTCACAGATTGGAAGTCTGTATTTCAGAAGTGAGGATGATGGTAACAAACAGGTATGCCATAGACACTGGATTATATTGACTATGAGTCTACAGAACCCTCAATGTTTCATGTGTGGAATGGTTGTGAATATTAAAAAAATAATCATAATAATAACAGAAAGCATTATTATTCTCACAACCTTTGTACATTTCTAATTTACAGAAGAGATGTGACAATCTGCTAGAAAGTAATTCAATCCAACACCAATTTATGACTAAAGCAACTTGAACTTGGGTCCCTACTGTAGTCTGAGCAATGTTCTTGTTGTCACATAGTGCCCCTCTAGCTCACTGCTTCTGCTCAGAGTTAGACAGCATACCTTCCTATGCTAGATAGTTTTATGTCAATTTGACACAAGCTACAATCATCTGAAAGGAGAGAACCTCAATTAAAAAAAATTTCTCAACAAGGTTGGGCTGTATGTATGACTGTATGGCATTATTTTTATTTAATAATTGATTAGAGAGGGCCCAGCCTACTGTGGGTGTTTCCATCCCTGGAATGGTGGTCCTAGCTTCTATAAGAAAGTAGAGTAAGCCTTGTGGAGTAAGACAGGAAGCATCACCATTCCACGGCCTCTGCATTAACACCTGCTTCTAAGTTCCTGTCCTCAATTCCTGTCCTGACATCCTTAAGTGATAAACAGTGCCTTGGAAGTATAAACCAAATTAACACTTTCCTCCCAACTTGCTTTTGGTTATGGTATTTCATCATAGCAATAGTAACTTTGACTGAAACACTTTCCAAGAAAAAAAGTCCTCCTCCTTAAACCAGAGAGTTTGTCATTGTAGAGACACAAGCCATAGACAGCAAGTTGATAAAAATACTTTAGGTGTCAACATTGCACCTTTGGTAAACAACTGGGTTCCAATTTCCAGGAGAGAATGTTTATTTATAAATTGCCCTCTCTTACACTATTTGGCTAAAATGTTCCTTATATTTATATTACAAATACATGACTCTTTTTTTTATTTGTTTCGAGATTATTTATTTTAGTAAATTTATTTGACTTTTTCCAGGTGAAGAGCAAGCATGTCAAAATCAATTTTAATAATTAGCATGAGAGATTTTTCAACTCCTTTTTTTACACATTTATTTTCTTTTTAATTATGTTCATGTTTGTGTACATGTAAATATGCACCCATGTATGCAGGTGGCCTATGGAGGTTATAGTTATTGGTTCCCCTGATCTGGAGTTACAGGCGGTGGTGAACTGCCTGTTGTGAGTGTTGACAACCAAACTTCAATCTGCATTTGTTCATCATATATATATATATATATATAATATGTCCTCAGCACTGTGCTAAGCTTTGAGTACTCATGAGTAAATAATTAAATCCCTACCTGTGTAGCCTTTCACTCTAATGTAAGGGACAAATTGACTTACAAAGAGATCAATGGGAAATGGGCTTGAGTTTTTCCAAAGTGCTCATTTTAAAAGACGAAAATGAAATATCTCAAATGATGTGATAGAAGAAAGATAATCACAGGATTTCTCCTTGATGAGGCCTACTTAGTACAAGATTTCAAATTAAGAAGGAATCTGTCATGCCTGATTTTTTTGTATCTGGAAGACGGCATTTCAGGAAGAGCAGAGAGTTAGTTAAAAAGTTTAGAGAAAGAAAAAATTTTTGCTTGGAAATCAGATAAGAACTGCATGGTTCAATCCAGTGATTGAGTGGGAAAATGATGAAGAATTTAGGAGTCAGAGCAAGGAATTAAAATTTGTTCTAAATATACTATGAAGGCATTTAAAGCTCACAGTTTAAGCAGAGAGTGAACTGAATTATGGTTCCTCACTATGCATAGTGATGCTTTTTGTAAGATAGGGAAGACTGGGTCAGGAGAAAATAATCCCAAACTCTTAGAAATGTCAGGTCTGCAGGATTTATCTATATTGCTTTAACTAGTTTTTTGAAGCCCATTCTCTTTGGAGGGATTCCTTACTCAGCCTAGGTTTAGTGGGGAGGGCCTTGTTCATGCCTCAAAATTGTGTGCCAGACTTTGTTGACTTCCCAAGGGAAGCTTTACCCTCTCTCAGGGGTGGATGGGGTGGAGTAGAGGTAGTGTGGGGAGTGGGAGGAGACGATGAAGCAGGAACTGGGATTGGTATGTAAAATGAGAAAAGATTGTTTTAAAACATAAAACACAGGAAGAAATGTCAGGTCTGAGATGCTTCTAAGTACTTAAGTTGGCACAGTAGGAAGACATTTGGATGTATGACTCTGGACCTTGGGGAAAGTCTTCAACCAAAGATATAAGTGTGGTTGACAAGTTTATAGATAGTCTTCAAAGACACAATTTTAGAGAAAACATTCAGTCAGCCAATTTGGAATTGAAACAGCTGAAGGTTAACAAGAGTGTAGTATATGACAAGAGCCTTGAGACAGACTTGCCAGGAAAAAGAAACTGTTATGTAGAAAGTGAGGACATCATTATCTCTCTAGAGGCTAAGAATGTAAGGTGTGAGACACGCTTGCATTTGACTACATGGGGATATTTGTGTTCGTGAATCTTTGTTAGAGTCGCAATGAGGAAATAGTGAAAAGTAAAATATACATTTATTTTCTTTCTGTTCTGTTTTGTTTCATTTTCATATATAACAAAATTGATAGATGTCCCAAACCTTTTCAACACCTTAAGTAGAAAGTTACAAGCATTGGCTAAATATTCTTTTTAAGACCATTCTAATAAAAGGACCCATGTTTTCTGGAGAAAGTGTCAAGCTTTGGAATTTGGATGAGAATACACAAGACAGACCTCAAACATCGATTAGTGCAAGAAAGCAGGAAGCGTGTTGAAAAAGTCATGGGAGAATTACCAAAAGTACAAGAGTTCTCCTGATAAGTGTTGGACTGACTTGAGAAGTGAACTAAGCAAGGCTACATTATAATTTAGTATACAGCTGTATTAAGAGTTCCTGTCACTATAAATTAAACTTTAGGCAAATTAATGGGAGAATTAATAGGAAGAAAATCTTTTCTTTTTATCTTTCAGGATTTTTTTTTGGGGGGGGGTTCCAATACGTGTGTGTGTGGTGAGTAAGAAGCTATCTGTGTGTGCAAATACGTGCAAATGTGGAGTCAGAGGCCAACCTGGAGCATCATTTCTCCTCAGGAACCATCTTCTTTGTTTGTTGAGATGCAGTCTCTCATTGGGAACCAGGGCTCAGATATCTGAGTACGCTGGCTAGGTGGCAGTGAGTCCAGAGCTCTCCCTGTCTCTGCACTCCCAGATTTGGGCTTGAATAAAAGGGCCACCATGCCTAGCACTTTTGTTTGTTTGTTTGTTTGTTTGTTTTTAATGTGAGCACTTGGGAATCAATACTTTGTCTTCATACTTAATATAGTAAGTACTTTGCTGACTGAGTGCTTCTTATATGAATCATACTAAGATTTCAACCTGAAATGATTCCCCCCCCCAACACACACACACTGACTTGTGGTTTGAACGCTCCTTCCCCAGCTGATAGAATCATTGGGGAAGCGTAAAACCTTTAGGAAGTTAGATGGAGCTAGTGAGTTGGTCTCGAAGGACAACCCTTTGGACCTTTGAAGGATTGACCCACCAGTGAATCCTCATTCACTCTCTGCTTTCTGGCCTGATGAGATTTGGAGAGTATTTACCATTTATTCCTTACACCATGAATGACCTCCTTCGTCCCCCAATGCTCTAACATGCTCTAAAATGAAAGGCCAAAACTTACCCTTGCACCTTTTAAGTTATTCTTCAGGAACTTTGTTCAAAACAAAGCAAAAATAACCAACACAAATTCTACGTATTTTGTGGATGTATCCGACACCAAGAATGTAGAGAGTAACTACTGATTTCTTTCTAACTAGTAAGATAATTGTGTAGAAATTGTAGATGAGGTAGTTTTCAGTGAGTCCACCTCATAGAAGGTATGTCAGTTAGGAATATATCAGCAATGATGCCATGACAATTGGACATTCACATAACATTTGATTGATGAGTGGGATATAAATGAGAGTGATGCATTATCTTTACAATTTTGCTGTTAAAATTCCATAACTCCAGTGCAGTCATGAGAAAGTCTAGGCAGAGGATATTCTATGAAATAGCTAACAAAAATACGAAGGTTATCAAAAGCAAAAACAACTAGAGCAGATGTCAGAATATGAAGATTGTAAGGCACCTTGCATATAGATATAATGTGGAAACATAGATAAGGTTATTACATAGAGAAAAGAGCATTATGAAAATAACTAAAGAAATCTGAATCAAGCAGGGTCTTTAGTCACTAATGAGGAATCAATGTGTCAATGACTGCAAATATATGACATATTGTCATATATTTGAAAGAATTTAGTAGTAGAGGAAATGGATATAGAATTCATTAGACTCCATACTATTTTAGTTATTTCCTATAAATATATGTGTTCAAATTACTTAGTCTATTTTAAAGTTGCTTATCAACAAATTCCGGACTAATAAACAGTGAAGAGTATTGATATAAGGCCTGAATTAATAGGTATCAAGAAAAATGCTCAGGTCCTCTGAATGAGATCATTCTGCATGTTTACCTGCTGGAGTAGACTTTATGTATGTATTTTAATTCATGTGGAGGGAAACAAACCCTTAGAGTTTGTAGAACCAAAGGACATCCTGAGCAAAGTTATTCTATGGGATCCTCAAATAATTAATGAATTCCATTCAAATAATGGTTTCTTCTGGGGCTAGAGAGATGGCTTTTGAACAGGAGTCAAGTTCTGGTCCCAGCACACAGTTGCCTGTTAAGTATAACTCCAGGGGATCCAACTCCCTCTTACTGAGTCTTCCAGTACTGCACTCACAGGTACATATCTCCAAAGATACACTCATACACATCCCCAAAATAAAATGTTCATACACATGATTAAATAATCAAATAAGGGACATTTTTTAAAAAAAGACATTCACCATGAAACAGATGTATCTGAATTAAACAAACATGGGACACTGCTTTTAAACATGCGTTTATTTATATCGCTTATATGATCAGCCCTTCATGGGACATGAGAAAGAGTCCAGGACACGGCTCTTGCTGCAGAAGAACATATGCTCATAAAAATGAAAGCCTCTTTGTTGAAATGCTGTCAGTCATTCTAAGAGGGAGAAACCATCCTCATGTCTAAGTTTTGACTTACCAGGTAGGCTGAAGACCTCAGATGATGAGATGACTAGAGATGGCTATGATGAGTGATAATGAAGAGACATTTCTCCGAATAAAAACTCAATGCATCTTGAAAATTGGAAATATTGCAGAAAAACTAAGCATCGGAAAGTGTTACAAGGTAATAGCCAAATGGCTCCCTTACTTACTTTTTAAAAGTTTATAGGCAATGTGAAATTTCCAAAGAATCAATAAAGAATTGTTTTTTTTAAAAAAAAAAGTTTGCAGGCAACATTTTTACCTAACATTTTACTTTAAAAACTTTATTCTAAACTGTATTTATTCTATACATCTTAAATGCATATTAGTTTCCTGATTTAAATCAGCCTTAAAAACATTGGTGATGTCTTGGGTGAATCAGGACAAATCACCTTTAAATGTCAAGAGCTGTCTCTGAATTAATTAATAATATATTTGCATTTCTGTGATGCTGGCATATTTATTGGTTTGTTTAATATCAATTAGGGCCTTTTGCATTGATTTATGATGACATTGAAATATCAGCTGTTAAGATTAAGTTATTTTAAATAGTCCCTTGTAGCTATACATTTGGGATGAAATGTCTTCAGATGATTAGTGTTTCAGGAAGCATGCACAGCAGAAATGAGTTACAAAAAGAAATGGTACATAACATTAAAAATATTGACTCAACAAATTATGTCATGAATTTTTGGAATCTTGACAGGAGACATGTAGAATAGAGAAATATTTCTTTTTGTATTGATGTCATGAAAAATAAGGTAAAAGCCATTTTTCTCATTTTATATACTAATTATAAATATAAGTATTAAGGTTAACAAGGATGTTCATAAAAACTACAATAAAAGTAAAAATAAAATAAAGTTACTTGTGTAAACAATTTATTTATTTATTTATTTTTGCTTTTTTGAGACAAGGTTTCTCTGTAGCTTTGGTGCCTGTATATTCTCATAGACCAGGCTGGCCTTGAAGTCACAGAGATCCCTCCTGCCTCTGCCTTCCAAGTGCTGGGACTAAAGGTGTGTGCCACCACTGCCTGGCTCAACAATTTTGAATCTTTAGAACACAGTAGTTGATAAACAGCTGGTACATTCTTTCCTGGGAAAAGCTATTCTGTTCTCAGCTTACAAGTAACATTATACAGACTGAGAAAGTTGTAGTCATGTATTCAGAAGTGTGGGTACGTGTGTGTGTGTGTGTGTGTGTGTGTGTGTAAAACAACAACTAAAAAAGGAGGCCATGAATTTTAAAGAGAGTAAGGAGGGTGTTATGGGAGGGCTTACAGAAAAAAAAGGGAAGGGAAAATGTAAGTATATCATAATCTAAAAGAATAATGGATTTTAGCCAATCTGACAGGTGTAAGATGATATCTCAAAGTTGTTTTGATTTGCATTTCCCTGACTGCTAAGGAAGTTGAGCATGACCTTAAGTGTCTTTTGGCCATTTGAACTTCTTCTGTTGAGAATTCTCTGTTCAG
>NC_022011.1:12166839-12172443 GCF_000317375.1 Microtus ochrogaster | reverse complement strand
TAGACCAGGATGCAGGTGGGAGGACTTTGGACTTTCCACAGGGCAGGGAACCCTGACTGCTCTTCAGACTTGAGAGGGAGGGGGAGAACAGTGGGGGGAGGACGGGAGGAGTGGGAGGCTGGGAGGAGGCGGAAATTTTTTTTTCTCAATAAAAAAAAAAGAATAATGGAAACATTTTAAAAATATGATACTAGGTTAGGATTTAAAAATATTGGAGTCTTTTTCTTTTTGAGCCTGTCCTGAAACTAGTTCTTGTAGACAAGGCTGGCCTCAAACTTACAGAGAATTTACAGAGATCCACCC
Source organism: Microtus ochrogaster (assembly GCF_000317375.1). Classification (NCBI taxonomy): domain Eukaryota; kingdom Metazoa; phylum Chordata; class Mammalia; order Rodentia; family Cricetidae; genus Microtus; species Microtus ochrogaster. The sequence continues at coordinate 12,172,140 of NC_022011.1, read as the reverse complement.
GCCTCTGCCTCCTGAGTCCTGGGATTAAAGGCCTGCACCACCACCGTCCGGACAAAATCTGTGTAGTCCAGACTGGCCTCAAACTCCAGATCCACCTGCCTCTGTCTCCTTCAGCAAATCCTACCTTCCTGCGCCACCACAACCGGCGTCTTTTTTTAACTTTATTTTTATTTAGTCTTTGTGTCTTTTACATCATGCCTCCTGATCCGACCAATTCCCCTCCCCAAACCAGAACAAGACAAAATAAAATTTAAAAAAGAAAAAAAAAAAAGGATGGTGGAGATGGGGGAAATCTCATGGTGGAAGCTGCAGGTTGAGTAAGGCAGCAAACCCCTCTATTTGTACATACAGGCGTTCATCACAAAAAACTCATTGGTCTGGTTCAAGGTCCCTGGTCTCTGCTACTCCATCCATGGTGGGTCCTCACTGGAACTGGTCCTGAACATCCTGCTACTGCTCCATATCATAAAGATCCTTGGGTTCACAGGACTGATCCCATCCCTGTGAGTACTGGATCTTTAAGAAAACATGGGGTTAGCGACTTTTTTTTCTCATCCCTACCCTCCACGGTTAGAAAGCCCAGAAGCCTATTGCACTGATGAGTCACAAAAGAGACCCCTGTACTCAGACTCCCAAACTCTGAATTATACCAATGAATTCCCTCTGTATGGCATGTCTATCTCCAGGCAACTTTGATATAATGGCCCAGTCGATAATACCCTGGACATTAATCAAACATATCTCAGGAGCTGATTTTTTTTTATCTTCAGCACTCATGTGATAATAAGCACAGCTCTCAAAATAATTGTATAATATACTCAGAAGTATCACCCATATACTCTTCTACTATCTGTAAACAAATTTCAAAGAGAAAGACTAGGAAAGACAAGTTAATATGTCATTTCAGAGAAGGCAGATGTCGATTTAAACCATACAACGTAGGTAACAAATATAGACGGGCATAATATGGCATGTAGGTCAACCTAAATATTTTCTTTTATCTCTCTAACAAATAATATGATCTCAGCAGTAGTTGAAATACATTCTGTTAAATAAAAATACCTGTTTGTTCCCTATTGGACAGGTTATAAATTGCCTAGCCTTAGTCATGTGCCCACTTCAAAATCTCTTTGTTGTGTGGTATTTTCTAATATTTCCGAAGAAGGCAAAATACCTGTCCAAATGCCTGCTCACACTATGGTGCTCCCAGAAACCTACGTTATACTTATGCTATCCATCGAAATAGAAAGAGTGATTACATTATATATATATATATATATATATATATATATATATATATATATATAGAGAGAGAGAGAGAGAGAGAGAGAGAGAGAGAGAGACTTAACAGCATTTGTTCATGGAAGACTCAAAAGAGCAAATTTTTATCTTTCCATTTTGGCATAAACCTAGTATTAATTGCCATTATATTAATTATGTGTAGGAAGTTCGATGCTTGATTTGGAGTTTGTTTTGATGGTTATTTTTGTTAAGTTTCTTTAACAAAATAAAGGAATCATCTCTAGAAACTGTCAGTTTCTACATTTCAGTAATATCACAAAATACTTTATCAGAAAAGCTACTTTTTTTCGATAGAAAAAATAATTGAACAAAATTCTTAACATTTTAAACTTGGCCCCTGCTAGGCACAAGTGCTATGTTTCAATAAACCACAGTTATAAAACTCTCAAAGGTATATTTATGTTCTAACAATATTAAGCCAGTTGTATTTATAAAGCTAACCAAGGAAATAAAGGAAAAATAAGGTGATTTGGTAATGCTCCTGAATACATTTTCAAATAGGCAATAATCATTCAAATGATGGGACTGAATGCAAACCTCAATTAAAAACAGTGTGTTCCATTTGATTTCATAAGACAATAAGAGCAATCATCCTCCAAGCATTCACAAAAGGTCACTAGTCTTGGCAAAAGAGTATTGTTGGCAGCTTCTTTTTAATTGTTCCGTATTTTCTCATTAAGGCGCATTATATATAATTGGGGTTTTGGGTTAAGCCAGGAGTAGATTATTTTCTTACCTGCCACCTCTTAAATGTCCTCAATCAATCTTCTTTTTCTTACAAGCCACACTTTCCTCTTTTTCCAGTAGAGATACATCTGGAATTTGAAGTGAGCATCCGGAGACAGGCTGCATGCAGCACGAACAATGGTAGCACTCATGGGTTGGCCATAGGTCAGAGGTCTGCTGTGTCAGAAAAGCAGCTACAGATTAGATGAGAAAAGTAAGAAAAAAATACAAATAGTCGCCTTTTCTAAACCAGCAAGTTGCACTCCCTCCTGAGCAACTCCCCTCCCTTCCTTTTGAGCACAGCCAAACCTATTAATTTCCTACTGTTCTACTGGAATTCTTACCCAACAAGCACCTCAGGTACAGCGGATTACCTCCCTGGCCATGCAGTGTGTTCCTGACTGGGAGAGGAGATGGCACCCCCAGATGCTCTGTATTTAACCTTTATTTAAATTTGGAACAGTCTGTTTTTAGGTCTCTTTTGTTCCTGCTTCTGGCCTAGGCTATGAAAGTGTGCAGGGTTTTTATTTTGTGTGACTTTTTTTTTAATTTTGGAAACCTTAATGAATTTCTCTAGCAGCCACTGTTTTGGTAATGACTACAACACAGGACAGAGTCCCTTGCTACCATATTTGTTTATCACAAAGAGCAAGGGTGTGTGTGTGTAAACTGAGGACACCCGCTGCAGTTCCCAGACCACAGCACCCTTCACAAGAACTTCATTCAATCTTTGTTGAAAAGTTCAGAGTAGCATTCATTCAATCAAAGAAGATTCGGGTGGAGATTTGTGGGCTAGAATCTGGATCACTATCCTGCTTCTGAAGGGGAGTCACTGGCTTCTCACTGGTGAAAGTGTCTTCTAATAGAAACAACCACTTGAGGAGAAAACAGCAAGACTGCTTAGTGAAGCCTTTTTAAGAATTCTCTCCTATGTTACATCTCAACCACAGTTTCTTCTCCCTTAGCTCCTCCCAGTCCCTTTTCCCCACCTCCCCTTCTCCCCAGAACCTCTGCTTTTCCCTTCAGAAAAGAGCAGGGCTTCCAGAGAGATCAACTAAGCAAGGAATCGCAAATCACAGTAAGACTAGAAGCAAACCCTCATATCAAGGCTGGACAAAGCAACCCAGTAGGAGGAAAAGGGTCCCAAGGGGAGATAAAAGAGTCAGAGACACCCCACGCCCCAGGGACAACAAGCTACATAACCATAACATATGTGAAGAGCACCAAGCTCAGATTCATATAGGCTCCGTGTTTATCACCTCAGTCTCTGTAAGGCCCTATGAGCCCTGCTTGGTTGATTCTGAGGGCTATGTTCTCTTGTACACTTGACCTCCTGAACTCCTACAATCCTTCCTCCCCCTCTTCCTTCTGATTCCTTGAGCTTGCCTAATGTTTGACTGTGGGTCTTTCTCTGCATCTGCTCCCTCCAGTTGCTAGATGAAGTCTCTCTGATAATGATTGGGTTAGGCACCTATCTATAACATTAGCAATCATCTCATTGACTTTTTTTTCCATTTGTGTTTGGTTCTATCCTAGGTCTCTGGGCTATCCAGTCTCTAGTCCCCGGCCCTTCTGGCATTGTCAGGTGTGCACTCCTCTCACCCTCTCACCGTATGGACTTGAGATAGAACCAGTCATTGGTTGGTCACACCACAGTTCTTTGCCACCATTATTACCCCAGCACATCTGGCAGGCAGGACAAATTGTACATCGAAGGATTTGTGGCTGGGTTGATGTCCCAGTCTCACCATTGGAAACCTAGCCTGCTTACAGAAGATGGATGGTTCAAGCTTCTGTATCCTCCATTAGGCGTCTTTGCTAAGGTCACCCTCATAGCTTTCAGGGAGTTTCCAAGGCATTTGGTTTCCTTAGTGAAGTTTGGAGCTAGTAAAGTGCTAGGCAGAAAAAACACATTTATCTAGTATCATCCACTAATATGCATGAGGTGGCAGGTAAGCTAGACAAGATGTCCCTGTGACAACACTAACACTTTGATTCTAATAGATCTTTGACAGAAGTAAATAGATGCATGAACCCTGAAGTCAAGCCAATGACTCAGATGCTTACCTCTATCTTCTCAGCTTCTTCTTACCCACATTAAATGGTTAGTGTGAAGAATTCACATTGCAGCCCCATGGAATTTATTTCATAGTTAGTGTTGAACATCCTCTATAGGATGATAAGAACTATTACTGTAATTCCTATTATCTGGTTTCAACATTCAGGTACCTAGGCTGTAAAAAATGAAATAGAAAAAAACTTAAAAACAAAAAATAAAACAGCAGTGGCCTTCCTGGGTGTAATAATCAGTGCTGATAACAATAATGAAAATTAAAGGGCATTTTTGAGACTGAATGTGGCCTCTGCTAAAGAGATTTTTTTTTTAATCATGACCATCTAGGACACAGTGACATGAAATGTTTACTCCTTCTACTTCTTAAAGATTTTGCTTGTTTGGTTGTTTTTCTTCTTCTTTTACACAGGCCATTAACTTTGGAAATAAATGCCCATAGAACAATTAAAATCATTTGTAGAAATTTTTGCTCTCTGATGTGAAGGAGCTGTTATTTTCTTTATGATTTTTCATTCATACATATTTCAAAAGTCTTTTGATTCAGCTATCATACAGATAGTGTATTATGTGTAAAATGCCATTATACGGATTGTGTATGTTAGGCTTCTATTACTGTGGCAAAATATGAGAGCTAATCAGCCAGAAGGGGAAATCAGGAAACCTGTTCCCTGAGGTTTCCAGTCCATGGCTGGGTTGCCTATTGGCTTGTGGAATGGAAAGTCATCATATCACAGATTGCAGTGGGGATGCACAATGGAGCAATGCCTCTTACCTCACTGCCTCCCAATACAGCTATAATCTGGGGACCAAACCTTTACTGCATGGACTTTGGGAGATTTCTCAGATCTAAACTATTGTATAGTTACATACAAAAATTTGTTTAGTCACACTCTATTGGCAGATATTTGTAAAGTTTTTATATTTATTTTATTTTTTTTAATTTTGCTTACTTATTTTATTTTATTTTTATTTATTTTTTTTGTTTTTTTTTAAATTTATTTATTTATTGAGGATTTCTGTGTAGGGTCCTCAGAACCCCAGCTGCACCCTGGCCACCTGGCTAGCTTATGCCCCGAAATAATTACATGGACACTGTATTCTTTTAATCACTGCTTGGCCCATTCTCTTCTAGGCTAACTCTCGCACCTGGACTAGCCCATTTCTAATCATCTGTGTGTAGCACCCCAAGGTGTGCTTAC
>NC_022011.1:12150427-12159469 GCF_000317375.1 Microtus ochrogaster | reverse complement strand
GACCAGCCTGGTCTACAGAGCTAGTTCCAGGACAGGCTCCAAAGCCACAGAGAAACCCTGTCTCGAAAAACAAAAAAACAAACAAACAAAAAAAAGTATACAGCTAACCTAGGAATGCTGAGACTAGGAAGAATACACCAGCTGGTTGTCCAAGCCCAAATGGCCAGCCCTGAAAAGATACACACAAGGAACATTATACAGACTGAAAAGGCTACATGATGAATATATATGTGTGTGTGTGTGTGTGTGTGTGTGTGTACAATGTTTATATTGCATGTAGCAACAATTAATGGAAGAAGAGGTCATGAACATAGAAGAGAGCCAGGAGAGGTGCATAGGAGAATTTTGAAGGAGGAAAGCGAAGGGGAAATTATTTAATTATATTATACTCTCAAATGTAAAAGAAATAATTTTAAGAGTAAGGATTTAATAGTTAAAGGTTCTCAGAAACTCAAAAGTCAAGAGAACACATGCTTTACAAGAAAAAATAAGCCCAAAGTGAAATTTGTTCTTCAAGGAAATCTAAATTATTTTGAGTAAAAAAAAAAAGTGCATATTTCTAAAACTCTTTATGAAAAGAGAAGACTTTTTTTTTTTTAAAAAAAAATCCACAAATTAGACCAAGGATTAAGAAAGATGAGTAACTTTTTTGAAGTTGATATGGGAACTGAATCATAGGCAGAATCAAGGATTGATCTTTCCTATCTGGTAAGGGTCTTCTTCTAGAGAGAAAATAAATGTTCCCTTTTTAAAAAAAAAAATCTGGACTCAGTAGGGTGTCAGATGGAATGAATGTCTCCGCAGTATTTAGGGACATGCATCCTCCTTTTGTTCAGAAGATACAATCCAAACATCTACCATGTCAGAAGTAAGCAGAGTGATGACCTCTTCTTACCACCCAAAGCCACTAGCACCTGGCACTTTGAAGCATTTGTTTAGAATGCTTTTTTCTTTAAATATGGAACTTTCTCTTTAGGATGTTAGTTTCCAATCCAAAGGCCAAAATGCGCCAAGATGTGCTCATTCTTGGGCATAAAGAGTACCTTTGAGAGGCTTTCCCTTACCCACTATGTCAATGCTGATAGGAGATTCAGTTCCTCCAGGCTAAACAAGGATTAAGAACCTCAGATAGAAAGCAATTTCCAGTCCTATGGAAATGACTTGCTCTTCAGATGCCCAGTCTTGTCAAAAGAGTGCTGGGATTAAGAAAAATGACTTTCTCACAATAAATCTATCTTGAAACGAAAGATTGCCTTCATTGTATTGAATCAAATGAGTGTCCATGCCCCATCGCACATCTCCGAGCAGAGGCTGCCGTGATGACTCTGCTCTGTTCTCTTTTCCTCTCACCTTCCCACCGAGCTTCTGAGTCCAGACGTGACTTTAGCACTCTTTATATCAGGGGTCAAATTAACTACTTATCCAGATCACAAAAGGGGAGGACATAACACTCAGAAGCAAGCATTTCATTTACCGAAATGCACGTTATCTAATGCAATAAATGATGATAGTGTGTCTTTAGGCCCTGGTTGTCCCGTCATTTCGGGAAATAATAAAGACTTTTCATTTTCTCCCTCAGATCATAAGTGCTGTGTTATTAGTGCCGTCTCAGCGTTAAACCAGGTTGCAAGCTGCTTATTCTTCAAAATGAAGCTTTATTTTTTCAGTTTAATTGCTTTCTCAGGAGCATTATTAACTTCCAGAAGGGGATGAAAAAAATGAAAGTGGCTGAATCTGTGGCTCAGTGTATCTGAAGCTAAGAAGCACCATTTCTAAACCAATGCAACAATACTGCAGCAATTATCGAGAATATTACTTAGGAATATCCATTGCATGGCAATTACAAAAGAATGATCTTTTAAATACCAGGTGTGAAAACCATCTGCATTTTCCTTTCAATGTGTCAAGCAAAGAATTATCCTGTTGTCCCAGGAGACCAAATAATACCCAAGCTCTCTGGACTTTCAAAAAAATAAATCTTTAATCTATTTTACATGTGAATTAATCATCAAATTCTAGCTTGGCCCTCATTAATGGTTCTCAAACTCCTCCTCTTATTTTTACAGCCTTCTGCTTGGTGCCAGAACAGGGACATCTGGTACACTGTCACCTCCTCCCAAATGGTTTTCCCATCTGCAAAATCAAGAGAAAGACACAGTTCTCCAGAACAGAACCAATAGTGTGTGTGTGTGTGTGTGTGTGTGTGTGTGTGTGTGTTGTGTGTGTGTGATTGATTTACTAGAAAGACTTACAACCTACAGGAACTGAGTTAGACCAAGAGTAGAATTTTGCACACTTAGGAAACTGAGAACCCAGAAGTTGCTCGGTCCACAAGGTTGGGTGCATCAGAAGTTCCAGTGTGGTGTGGCCTAGAAGATTCCTGGAGAGTTGCAGTCCCTCTGTTCATGTTAGAGCATGAAGAAGCTGGAGTCTAATGTCATAAAAGTATGCAGCAACAACATCAATAACAGGATTGATTCATTCGCCAGCAAGAAATGAAGGCAATTACGCATGCAGTACTGATTTTCTCTCATGTCTCTTTATGTATGAGCCAACACCAGAAGGCCCTGTACACTCGAGAGAAGGGTATGTTCCTTTCAGCTATTCTGGGTCGAAGATGTCCTCACAGATCCACTCAGAGAGATATTCCTGTTGATTCCCACCCCCATTAAGTTGACAATCAAGATTAACGGCCACATAAAAGAATCTTTTATTAAGTCGGTTGTGTGGTATTCCCCAGGAAAGGTTTCAACATCTATATAGATTCATGTCATCGATCAAGTTGAAACAAAAGCAATAGTGTCCAGAATTTCTTGTATTGATATGAGTGAGCATTTCTGCCTCTGGTATTTCTTTTTTTTAAAACATTTATTTATTTATTATGCATACAATATTCTGTAGGTGTGTATGCCTGCAGGCCAGAAGAGAGCAGACCCCATTACTGATGGTTGTGAGCCGCCATGTGGTTGCTGGGAATTGAACTCAGGACCTTTGGAAGAGCAGGCAATGAATGCTCTTAACCTCTGAGCCATCTCACCAGCCCCTGCCTCTGGTATTTCTAAGAGAATGATTGATTGCGCTCTGTTGTATCTCTTCTCCATTTGGCCTGACCAAGTTCTAGATGTCACAAGTCTCTTCACCACCACTGCCAAGCAATCAAGCTCAGTTCAGGAGATCAAATGCTCTGTGATTCCTCTACATGTCCGCACTTGGGACGAGAAAGAGAATGTGGGGACTATGTGCTACCATGGCTGGAGGAGACATGAAGAAACTGTTCAATGAAATCACTTTTCCACCCGATGGCTTCTTGTTTCCACTGGAAAGAGAACTGCTGTCAGGAGCACAGTGTGGCTCTCATATGGACAAAGTTGGACACCCAAAAGCAGCAGGATCTAAAACAGAATAGATGACATAGAATCATTTATTAAGACCTATCCCCGGACTTTCTGTCCAAAGGTTCATTCTTTGCTACTGTAACTACCATGTTCAGAAGTCCACTGCACAAGCAATACAGTGGTAAGGAAAAGGGGTTGCCTGCTTCACCATTTAAAAATCTTGTTCTCTCTCTCTCTCTCTCTCTCTCTCTCTCTCTCTCTCATATAGGCATCAATATCTAGTTTGCACCTCTAATATTTTGTGCAAATTCTTTAGGCAAACTCATATGGCTTTTCCAGTACCATCCATGGCTAGAGATTACATTTCATATTAACGAACTCAAGTAAGGAAAAGGAGAAGTAGCCGCAGGTATCTTATATCAATGTTGCTGCTGCTGCTGTTGTTTTTGTTATTGCTGTTGTGGGGGTGTTTTGATTTGGTTTTGGTGGGGTGGATATGGTCTCATGTAGTTCAGACTGCCACTGAACATGCTATGTAGCTGAAAATCACCTTGAGCTTCTACATCTTCTCCCTCTGCCTCCTAAGGGTTTGATCACAGCTGTGTGCCACCATTCCCAGTGCTATGTTAGTCCTCTACCAACTGAACTACATCTTCTGTTACAGTGAGATTCAGTATGACTAGTGTGGAGGGTAGACGGAGACTGCTCGGTCATTACCCAGCTGCCCAGACCCGAATAATCACACAGATACTATATTTATTATAATACTGTTTGACCGATATCTCAAGCATATTTCTAGTTAGCTCTTCTATCTTAAATTAGCCCATTTTCATTATTTTATATTTTACCAGGAGGCTTGTGATTTACCAGTAGGGTTCTCTGGTGTCTGTCTTTTTCAGCGGCTACATGGCAACTCTCTGACTCTGCCTTCTTTTCTCCTCTATCTCTGCTTGGAAGTTTGCCTTGCTCTATTCTGCACTGCAATAGACCCAAAAAAATCGCTTCTTTATTAACCAATGGTAATAAAACATATTCACTGTATGATGAGGCAAATCCCACATCAGTAGAAAAAAACATCCAGAAGCCACTGCCTTGAAAATGTAGCGTAGTTGATGCTCAAATATATATCTGACTTACTAAGGTGGGGACAAGATTCGCAGACAAGACGACTGTATTTATATATATATATATATATTTGTAAATTAATTGTAAATTAATGGGGCTCATTAGGTATAAAGATGAGTAAGGGAAATAATTCTGAAAGTAAAAGTGACCCCTTTCACTAACACTTCCACGTTGCCACATGCTCTGCTTCCTATGGGAATTCTAACAAAGCATACGCCAGAGTATTACTGAAAGCCAAGCTTTCACAGGAACGCTGAGCTAGAAAGCCAGCAGACAGCAAACGTATTTAGAATATTTTAAGTAACAATCACCATGTAGTGATGGCAGGAAGGAGGAGATGTTCAGCACACAAGTGACCTGCATTTCTAACCATTATTGGGCATGTGCCGCAACTGTCTCCAGGGTGGGCCTGCTTCCTAGTGCATTAGGCTGCTCTGAGCGAAAGCCCGGGATTCCGTCTTAAAAGCCATTAAATGTGTAAAAAATGTAAACTTAGAGTGGGAGGGGTCTCATTACCAAGAAGGGAGAAAAAGTAATGCTGTGCTTCTAGGTACATGGAACGATTACGGGCATTGCTCCCTGTAAGCTTTCTTTTATAAATTCCTGCCTGAGTTGTGACCAAGCAGAAATATGGAGAAGTACCATCCAAATGAAATAAGTTCAGCAACAGAAGTGACTGATGCTAAGCATCCAGGAGCAGTCTGCTTGTAGGAGCTGTTGGTAATCCAGGAATACCTAAAAGGTGTCGCACTGTGCACCCTCTGTAATTTGTATCTATGATTGTTGTGTCTGTAGAGAATTGCTTGGAAGCCGCTCGTGAGAAGCACATGTCTGAGTGTGCTTCGTTTTCTCGTGCAGCTGGTTCCTGGTAGCTGAGTGACCCTGTACAGGACTAGCCCCATACATTAAGTAGTTGGAGGCTATAGGGGCATTTATGACTTCAAACTTGCGGTGGAAGTGGGGTGATGGGATCCCAATAGATACCACACACTGCTTCAGCATCTCCAGCTCTCTGCTGCTTCCCTTTTCTTAGGAGTTTGTCTTAAGCGTACTCTTTCAGTTAGGGTTTCCACAAGAATTCTTACCTCACTGTTTACACCTAAGAAATTAGAAATTAACTAAAGATTATCTCTACTCCACAATACTGTTTTAAGTAACACATATATATTATGTTTATTTAAAACACATTTCTAACTTTGCATTGTGTATAGAGTACATTTTGAATCTTCATATATTAAGTTTTTCCTGGAAGGGATTGTGGCTAAGATCCTCCATCCATTGAAAGTAAGTATTAGAGTCCCAAGGAATGAAATGACCAGGTCACTACTAAAGTGTTTTCTATGGCAGTTGCCACAATGATTTGCTTATTGTTTGAGTTCATAAAGGGTTTACTAAAAGCACAGTGGCCACGGCTTGAGAGGAAGCTGTGAGTAAAGTGATTGCCCTGTAATCATTATCACATGAGTTTGGTTCTCATAATCTACATTAAAATCTCTGATTATAGTGCCATCCCTTCGCACTTCTACAACTATACGGGAAGAAACAGAAAGATTTCTAAGGATCACTAGCTAGTCCAGCCTACTGGACAAACTCTAGACTGCTCAGTGACAAACTCTACTCTGCTCCAAAAGCTAAGGCAGAGAGTGTCTGAGGATGCGACTGAAGAGCATCCATGCAACCTCACACACATACATGTTCACGCACATGTGCGCACGCACGCACACACACACACACACACTGTAAATCAGAGCACAAAAACATCAGACAGTGGCCAGTTCATATTGCTATTAACAGTGTGGTCTACAAACACCCATCTGTGATCTCTTTTCTTTAGACCATTTCTGCTTTTGAGTATTCCCCATTTGTATTCAAAATTTTCTTAACAAATGAAATAATTGATACTGGCCTGAATGTCAGGTTATTTTTCTTATAGATGGAAAAGTAGTTTCATTTTCCTCTAAGAACCTGTGTAGAAGTCCAAGTGGCTGCCTATGTTTCCTTTGGAAAAATATGTTTACTTGCTCTAAAACTGGGTGGGAAAGAGCATATGACTTCAAAAAATTGAACATCCATGTGGAATAAAACACACTGAAACACACACATTTCACCCATTGCGCTGACCTACATGTGAGCTAACGGAACTTATTAAACTCTTAGAAGATAACAGAAGGGATATAGAAGATCGTGTTTAAGATTGTGAATTTTTATATATGTCACCAAAGATATTCTACTGAAAAAAATAACTAAACAAATAAAAACTAACAATAAGGCTGGAAAAATATGTTCTCTGTGCAAGAATACTGTCAAGATTATAAGAGCATATACTAAAGACAAGCATTTGAAAAATATTTCGTGATAAGGGTGCGTTATACCTACTTTAAAAAGAACACTTACAACTCAACAAAAGAAAAGCGAAGAAACAAATCAAAAACTAGTTTTTTTAAACCATGGTAAATAGATAGAAGGAATAATTAGCCCTATTAATAGAGTAATATACATATTCTTCCCTGAATTTCTGTCCCCAGCACCATCCCTATCAGATCCTGTTGCATCAGCTCACCTTTCTGTGCCCTGATGTAAAAATATAATTTCTTGCAGTTTCTTATTTTTAATCTTCTGTCTTTCTTTTTCATGCTGGCTAGAACCTAAGTTACTTTTTCTAGGATCCTGGGCTCTCTCTCTTTCTTTATCTCTGTCTCTCTTTCTCTCTCTCTCTGTCTCTTTTTCTCCACCCATTTTTTTCTCTATCTCAAGATCTTGAATCAATGAATTTATATCAAACTCTCAAAAATATAAAGAAACCTCAAAAACAAATAAAAATAATAGATATAAAATGTAAACAGACATCTAATCTAGTCAGACTGCATAAATAAAAAACAACCAACTGAGAAAATGTTCTATATCATCAGCCATTGATAAATCCCTTAGGAATGATATGGAGATTCTAGTAAACACTGTTAGGATGACCACAGTCAAAGTCCCAGTAAAAGCAGATGCAGATGAGGATATCAGCAATAAAAATTGACATGTTCACTTTAGAAGACAGTTTGACAATTTCTCACAAAACTAAACATATTTTTTGTGATCAAGACACTACAGTCGTTAGTATTTACCCCAAACAATTAAAATATGTCCCCATAAAAGTCTGTATGAAAAGGTGTACAGAAGCATTATTTGTAATTGACAACCATGGAAGCAAGCTACATACCTTACACTAGATTAATATATACTTTGGTAAATCCAAACAATGGGATATTATTCACTGAATCAATGAGAAATGATTCAGTCAGAAATAAAAAGATGCTACAGAGTATTAAGTCCACATTACAAAGGAAAAGAAGAAAAAATTAAAAATCCCCAACTCTGCTCACTGGTTTGTTCCTCCTAGCTTGATCAGTGTGCTTTTTTATATAGCCAGGACCTTCTGTCCAGAAGTCACATCTCTTGTAGTGGATTGGGCCCTTCCTCATTAATCTCACTAATCAAGAGAACAGCCCACAGCCATGCCCGTAGAGTTATTTAACAGAGGCAATTTCTCCACAGAGGGTCCCTCTTTTCAGATGACCTTAGTTTGTGCCAAGCTGACCGGAAAAAAAAAAAAGGTCACATATGCTATTATACCTTTGTTAAAATTTGTAGAACATACAACCCAATCAGTATAGGTACCCTGATTTCCAAACGTACTGTCCTGAGGAGGAATGCTAGCAGCTGGAGGGAGTGTTAACACGAAGTGGAAAAGGAGTATGTAGAAACCATCTCAAGGCTCCTCTCCATTTTACTGCCTTTCAAAAAGACGCTGTAGAGAGCTGGACATCCAACTGCAGGTTATAACTTCCCAAGAATTGTCCTGTGACTGCAGAATTAAAATGGGTGCTTTTGAGAAAGGCAAGATTTTTGTTCAGAAGACTGCTCATTGCTTCACTGGGTAAAAGAGAAGCAAGGATAAGACTGGTCCAAAACTCCACAGTCTGTCCTGGTGAACGACAGGTTGGGCTGCTGGATTCTCTTACACACATGCAAACAAAAGCAAAGGTATCACCTAGGGAGAGGACATACTGAGATTATTTGCAGAACCCCAGAAAAGACATCCCTGGGGCTAAACTGATCTTTGCTGAGATGAAGAAGGGAGAAAGAACAGACCTGGTAGTTTATCTTTAAAAGGCTATGGATAATAATAATAGTAGTAGTAATAAATACGCAACAGTCGCTGCCATATTTATTACAAAACAAACGTTGCATGGTACTTTTAAAGATGTGTTTTTAATTTAAATGTATTACAACACCTTTCCTTCTCTCTTTTTCTTCCTCCCACTTCTCCCAGCTACCCTTCCTTGAAGGCCTCCCATGTCCCATACTCTCAAGTTTCTAGCCATTTCCCCTTTAACTAGCATTGCTACATACATATACACTGTTGGGACTAATTGAGTCTTGGCCTTCAGCTGCTCTTCCCTGCTAGAGCCTTCTAATTGAAGTTACTAGAAGCTGTGCCTAGCCTAGAGGATCAGAGGATGGGATTTTCACCTGTTGGCCATTGACTGCAGGGTATTTAAGCCTCCATGGTGTTATTAAGGAAGGGCTTTTT
>NC_022011.1:12147315-12150277 GCF_000317375.1 Microtus ochrogaster | reverse complement strand
TATATATATATATATATGCTGAGTTTACTTTTGATGTTTGTGTATATATGGTTTCAGGCTGACCACTCTGCATTGGGCAACCAATAAGGGGACTCATGTCTAGAAGAAGATATTTCTTCTCCCATTAGTTTTTGGCTTCCTGTAGTTCTTTGTCTAGGAGTGGACCTGGTAAAATTTCCATCTTCCTCATTAACATGACTATTGATATTGTTTGTGCAGCATGTCCAGGAGAAGCTGTTTCACTGAAGACTTCCTGGTGTATCGGTTCTTACAGTCTATCTGTCCCCTCATTAGCCAAGATCCCTAAGCCATAGATTCAAGACCTGTGAGGCACATGTATCTGTTGGAGCTGGGTTCCTCCAATCTCTTGTTCCTTACACTTTATCCAGTTTGGTTCCCTGTGATGGTCTTTACTTGCTATAAAGAGAGGTTGCTTTGACAAGGGCTTATAGCTACACCTATCTAAAAAAGTTGTGGTTCTGCTTTGTGTCTAGAACTAGACTTTTGAGTTTTTCTCAGATCATGAATAACCAACAGAATATTTTTGGGTGCTTCTGATTTAAGTAAAATTGACTTGTAGTAAAACGCACACACACACATATGAAGTAGAGTAAGAAAAATTGGATGAAACAAAATCTGAAGGTAACAGTAATATCTCATTCTGTGATTGTTTCTCATTGCCCCCTTCTCCACAAGAAACATCGAGAAGCACAAGTCAGTAATAATCAAGATGTAAATCAGCACAAAAGTTTCTTTGTGTGTTATTTTTGCTGTAATTTCCTTGTAATATTCATATAACATCTCATGCATATTATGTATTGATAAAATGTCTCAGTTTTAGCCTACACTTCATTGTTAAAGGTGTCTTGCAATATGCCACGTTTTAAAAATACTTCCTGCAAAGAAGTTATGGTTTCCTCTAGTCACTTAATGTTTCTATGATAAAGAAGAGATTTGAACTCATGAAAAGCCATATGCAGTGCAACTCACATCCAGATGATGCATATATAATAAAGTTTGAGTGAGGAATTCTAAATAAGTTCTGCTCATTCCCAAGTGACTAGTGGCAGTAGATGAAACTGATCTGAATACCTAAGTTTACTGGGTACATACATATGCTTTTTCAAAAGTTTAACATTTTCAAATTCTGTAAGTGTTAACATTAATTAAGCATACTCTTTGAAGGAAAGGGACCTCCCTTTGATCGCATATGCTGCAGTTCAGCTATTTTTGAGTATTGTTCAGAAGTTTTATAATGACTACTTTCCGGAATGTCATATTGTTTCCCAAATTGCTGGTCTGATGCCAACTGGTGTGACTTGCTGCTGTTTGTTTCCTACGCCTAGGGAAAATGTCAGGTTCTTTCTAAATTAAGTGATTCAATTATGCAACTGCTCCTTCACCCCCGTATCAGTTTTCTCTGCTACTATATTGAATGTCGCAAGAAAACAAGAGGAGTCACTTAGTTTTTAAGTCTCTGCTAATCTTTTCACGGCTATATACCAAGTCACTTGATCTTTCAAAGAATTGCACATACACATATACACCTATACACTGTTCCATGAACACATTGTGTAGCAGAATTTAGGAGAGAATCTCCATATCCACAACCAAATTATCAAATGGGGAAATTACATCATGACTATTTATTAAATTCCTACTATGTGCTATCCACAAATATATTGGAGAGTTCAGATCAGGTACTTGAGGAAAATGGAGTTTCCTTTCAAAATGAACAGTTCCAAATTCCTGTGTATGATTGAGAAAAGCACAAGACAGTCATAAGGTCTTGCCAGTCAAAATATATACCTTTTATTTATGTGATGGATTATGTTTATTGATTTACATATGTTGAACCATCCCGGCATCTCTGGGATGAAGCTCATTTGATCCCATTTTTCTCTGCTCCCCTCTCTTCATCTCCCCTACCCTTCTACACTCTCCCATGGTACCCATGCTCCCAATTTACTCAGGAGGTCTTGTTTTTTTCTACTTTCCATGTAGGTTAGATCCATGTATCTCTGTTTTAGGGTCCTCATTGTTGTCTGTGTTCTCTGCGATTGTGATTTGAGTGAGGTAACCCAGACCCAGAAAGGCAATTCTTATATGTACTCACTCATAAGTGGTTTTTAAACATAAAGCAAAGAAAACCAGCCTACAAAATATATTCTACAGAATGATAATACTGTCTTAACATGGGAGCCAAAGGCAACAGAAAAGAACTCTGGGCACCAATCTAGACTTGCAGAATTAACACTGCATCATCATGAATTTTCCAGGAAATTTAGTGCATTGGATATTTGACCACGATTGAAATCAATAATTTTGAGTCGAAAGTTCAGCCAGTCTCAGATGAGCTCAGAGGAAGGAAGATGGAAATCAATACACCTGACCTCACTGCCCTATGGGAAGCCCCTATATCCCTGAGTCAAACGATAGAAAATCAGGAGCATGGAGAGCTATCGGAGTGATATGGCTCCTAGGCCTCCTCTGCTCAGTGGAGAAAATCCAGGAGAATAAATAGCTAACAGAACTGGTAGACAACTGGGAGAGAGCTAGGACAGTAGTGGTAGTGAGCACAGGGGCAAACTCGGTGATATCATCCCATCACCTCAATGACTGGAACCCATCATTTGTACAATATAGTTCCTCAGCATTGGAATTGAGATGAACAGCAACAGCAGGACACACATCAAACTGTGGTTTGAGAGAGCATGCTGTTGGGATTAAGTAAAGGTAGAAAAATCTATTTCTGTCCGAACTGCATGGCATGACTGAGATCCTCACACAGATTTTGCAATTCAACTTCAGTTTTAGAATCTAAATTTTATTTTTTTCTCTTCCTTCTTTATCTGTACTATTATTTTATTATTATATAATCACATCATTTCTCTCTCTCTCTCTCTCTCTCTCTCTCTCTCTCTCTCTCTCTCTCTCTCTCTCTCTTTTTGGTTTTTCAAGA
>NC_022011.1:12142441-12147215 GCF_000317375.1 Microtus ochrogaster | reverse complement strand
TGGTTTTGGAGCCTGTCCTGGAACTAGCTCTTGTAGACCAGGCTGGTCTCGAACTCACAGAGATCCGCCTGCCTCTGCCTCCCGAGTGCTGAGATTAAAGGCATGCGCCACCACCGCCCGGCCACATCATTTCTCTTTTCCCTTTCTATCCTCCAAACCTACCAATATTACCCTCTTTGCTCCTGTACATCCTCTTTTTCATTAATTATTATTACATGAATACATGAATGTGTCTATACACACATATCCCTAAACACGGCCTTCTCAGTCTGTATAATGTTACTTCTGTGTGTGTTTTCAGGGATGACCATTTGGTACTGAAGAACCACGTGGCGTGCTCTTCCCTGGGGAATACAGTTTCATTGTTCTCAGCATTCCTTGTTGCCTGAAGTTCTTTGTGTACGGTTGAGACCTCTCTTACCTTTTGAAGTGAGTCCTTCATCAACATGTGCTTTCAGATCTCTGGAACCTTCCATCAGCGCTGAGACCTACCAAGGTAGGTTTGAACTCCATATGTCCCTATGTTGCAGTCAGAAGGCACATTCACTGTTTGAGCTGCTTCCTTTGCCATGTAGAAGCTACATAGTTTTACGTGATCAACTTTCATATTTTTGATTTCTGCTGCTTTGAAAAAGTAAATAAATACAGAAATTTTGAATAGTGTGTTTTATTTTGTTCTGGAAAGCTCATAGTTTCAGGTATGATTGCACACGTATCTTTGTTCAGTGTTGATTTTTATTTTATATCCACTAGAAATAATCATCTAGATTTATTCCTCGATATTTTTTATATTAACATTTCAAAGTGCCACTTTCTGAAGTTATCATACATTCTCTAAGATATGACCTTGGTGGCTTTTTTGGACATCAGTTATCTATATATACCTGAGTTAATTTCAGCTTCCTCTATCATATTCATGTGTGTGTGTGTTTGTGCGTATGTGTGTGCATGTGTGTATGTGTGTGAGTGTACATGTGCGTGTGTGTGTGTGTGTGTGTGTGTGTGTGTGTAACCAAGCACAGTGCTGTTCCATTACTGCAGTTTTGTTGAATGCTAGAAATTAGAATGTTATACATATTCCTGCTTGTGCCCAGGATTGTTTTCATTACCCAGAGTCTTTTGTGGCCCATATGAATTTTATTATTTTTCTGTCACTGTGAAGAATGTCATTAGCATTTTGTTAGTGGTTGCACTAAATTCAAGGATGACTTTTGGAAGTTTGGGGGATTTTACAATATTATTTCTAGTAAAACATCAATGTGGATATCTTTTCAGTAATTTTTATTTTAAAGATCTTTTCTGGCTAAGGTTTTATTCCTACATATGACCATTATTGCAATGAATGACACTGTTCCTTTGAATTATCTGTTCAGCCTACACTTTGGTGATGCCTACAGATTTTATATACCCCACTAAATCTATTCCTCAACTCTAATTGTTCTTTGTTGGAGCTTTTAGCAAATTTTATATATAAAAATCAAGCCACCAACAAACAGGGATAATTTGACTTCTCTCTTTCTAATTTAGATTCTAGTGTTTCTTTCTCTTGCCTGAATGCTTTTGATAATATTCCCGATGTGTTGAATTAAAAGGCTGAAGTGAGTGCCCTTGTCTTCTTGTAGGCCTCAGAGGAAACGTGGTCATTTTTTTTTTTTTTTGACTTTCAATGTGATACTGGCAGCATGGATCTGAATATACATCCCTTTAGGAGTTAAAATAAATTCCTTTACATCCTGGTAAGAGTTTCTATCACAAAGCGAGGCACAATTTTGTCACACATTTTCTAAGCACCTATTTCAATGATCCTTTTGGGTTTGTTGTTCATTGTGGTAATGATGTTATATTTATTGATATATATATATATATATATAATATATATCTTTTTCAATCAACAAAATCTGTAAAGTACTATAATCCATGTTATGACATGGATTAATATTCAAAGTATATAAGGAATTGAACAGCAAACTAGTAAAAATAGTTTAATTATAAATTAACAATTAAGCTGAAAAGATATTTCTTTTTGTTTTTTTTTTTTTTGTTGTTGTTGTTTTTTGTTTTTCGAGACAGGGTTTCTTTGTGGCTTTGGAGCCTGTCCTGGAACTAGCTCTGTAGACCAGGCTGGTCTCGAACTCACAGAGATCCGCCTGCCTCTGCCTCCCGAGTGCTGGGATTAAAGGCGTGCACCACCATTGCCCAGCCTGAAAAGATATTTCTGAAGAGAAGACTTATAATGGATTATGGGAGTGTTAAAATGCTCATTATAACTAGTTATATCAAAGAAATACAAATTAAAAACTGTTTGAATATATTTTGTTAAAAAGATTAAAAAATAATGAAGGCTGGTAAGGGTGTGGAGAAAGGAAATTCTGCAGACTGGTGGGAATAAAAATAATGTCACCACTATAGGAAAATGGTGACCTGTTCCTCCAGATCTGAAAGCCCGGGAGCCCTGTCAGCTGTCACATGGGTGCCCATAGATGAAAGGAAGTGGATTCATGATATCTAAGATATCTCCCACATTTATTGCACCATGACACCAGCTCAGTGTCCCTCAGTAACAGAAGGATAAAGGCAACAATGTAAAAGGGACTGGAGGACATTAAGTGAAATAAACCAGCTCATAGCTTGCTGCTGTCGATAAGCAAAAGAGTAGAATCTTGGGCGTTAGAGATGAGAGAGGCCCAGGACTGAGCCTGAGTATGGTGTTAAGCCCAACTGAGAACTCGCATAAGAAGACAATGAATCCTTAAAAGAAGAGTCAACTGGAAGAGTTACCTGAACACTTTCTACTTTACAAACATAATATTAGGACTAGATATAAATGTTGCTACCTTGTTAGTACGGAGTGTGACATATGTCAGGAATTAATGGAAAATGATATGTATAGATTGTACATCATAGTACTTAAAATAAATGTGATATATAAACTTGGGCAAAATGACACTAGAGGGTTAGCAACAGCATCTGCAAGAGAGCACTATGTCACAGATAAAGCTACTTGATTCTCCTATCAGTTTTATTTCAACCAGGCACAGCTCTTTGATTGTAACTCATGAGTGTGTGCATACCCATGCTCACACACACACACACACACACACACACACACACACACACACACACACACACCCATGCACACAGTCATCACTCAGCAGAGGATTTTGGCCCTCTGTGGATTTCTAAAGCTACAGACACTCTGCTACTTTACATAGGGTGTTGGAGCACTTATGTGTGACCTACACACATCCTCCTGTAGGATTTAACTTTTCTCTGGTTATTAACAATGTGTAATGATTCTTCTTATTATTAGTTTTGTGCTGTATTAATTAGAAAAGTAAGAAAAGCGCTTTTACTTATTCAACACAGCTGCTGGTTTTTTTTTTTTTTTATCCAAATTCACTGTTTTTAATCAGTACTTAGTTGAAGCCATAATGGTAAAACGTATAACTAAAGTTTGACTGTGTGCAAAAAAGGGAATGATTATCCTTTTATAGCAAACACATATTTTTCTATTTTGATATGTGATTTGTTTGAATTTTTAACAGAATTGTTTTTAGCTCCTCATGAGTTTATTTTGTATAGCCTCTCACTTCCTTTGCAGTTCTCCGACAAAGAAAGCTGTAGTCAAGTCTGCAGCCATTACTGAGCACTGTCTTGCTTTTGTTGTTGTCATCACTAAGTAATACAGCACCACAGTCCAAACACTTTATAAAATTAAAGGGTTTGTTTTGGCTCATGCTTTGGGTTTGAAGGCGAAAGTCATATGTGATAATAGGCTTCTTCATGCTAGAATCCCATGATAGGTTGGAAAAACTAGATGGTAAAGACACAGGGGTTTTCTCCATGTCTTCTTATCTCTCTCACTTTTCTTGAGAACCCACCAATATTCAATCCAGAAGCTCTACTCTCAAGATTCAGTATAATCTTATTCATAGCCCCAAAACATAGACTCTAAATTCTACCTCCCAATGCAGAAGAATTCTAATACAAGCTTAGAGGGGGGGAAAATCTACTAAAACTATCACCCAGTGGTTTTTCAGTTAATATGAGAATCTCCCATTCCTCAGCAATGTCTCCAGTAAAATAAAAACTATGAATATGTTTTGTTGTTGTTTCTTATACTATTGCTGTTCTAAAAGGTTAACACAAGAAGATACATAATGTAACAATATTCATACAACCAAGGGGAACTGCAGACTCAGTCTTGGTCAGGGATACCTTCCGGTTGGAAATACATCGTCATTGAGTTACTTTTAAAGATTCATGCAGAATTAAGGGAATATTAATAAGTATAATTTATAGATTAAAAGTCACAGAGAAGTACTGGAGACATGGTTCAGAGGTTAAGAGCAATGGCTGCTCCTCCAGAGGTTCTGAGCTCAATTCCCAGAAACCACATGGTGGCTCACAACCATCTGTATTGAGCTCTGATGCCCTCTTATAGTATGCAAGCATATATGCAGGCAGAACACTGTATCCATAGTAAATAAATAAGACTTTTTTTTAAAGTCACAGAGATATTAAAGTGTTTCAAGTTTCTGCATTTGGCAAATGAAAAATCTAGTTTCAACTTTTGTATTGAATTTTTCCCTAAATGCCATTGTTTTGCATTAAGCTTATGTAGAAATAAGAGCGGCCGAGCTGCGTCCCCAGGCACCCAGCCGCCCACATGGCTAGCTTAGCTTATGCCCGGAAATAATTACACGGAAACTGTATTCTTTTAATCACTGCCTGACCCATTAGTTACAGCCTATTATTGGCTAGCTCTTACATA
>NC_022011.1:12137598-12140181 GCF_000317375.1 Microtus ochrogaster | reverse complement strand
TCTCTGAGCACTCTCCTTTCGATCCCAAGCGGGAACACAAACATCCAGTCCCATAAAATCCATTGAAATGCTTTAAAGCCAGAGTTTGCATTGGCGGCACAGTCCCAAGAAGCCGCGCTTTAAAATGACACAGCATTTTTTAATTATTTCGGGGCATAAGCTAAGCTAGCCATGTGGGTGGCCGGGCGCCTGGGACTCAGCCCCGCCGCTCTTATTTCAACAAGCTTATCAGCATTAATTATGATTATGAAATTATACTGATTATTTCCTCATTTTTTGCCACATTCTGTTTCTGATGGATTTCCAGCAGGTGGAGGGGTGGTGCACCATGGATGAGAATTTTTATTGGGTTCGACAACACGAATCATTATGATTGGATTTTCGAGAGTTACTCTGAACACAATGCCCGTCACCACTGCTTCCTTGACTCCTAATCAGTTTTCATTGTAAGAAAACTAAAGAACAAAGAGCAAACTGTATTACATTCAAGGCGTAAAGATAGAATATGGAGTCAGTGAGTTCTGTGACTAGGAATACGATGCTTTCTTCTGAATGTTGAATGACGAGAACAGAGATCTGAACAGGGGAGGGGAGTGGCCCTCTATTTTCCATTAAAACCTGGCAGCACCAGGATAGTGGTGAGCAGATGGCATTCATGATTTCTGATCTGCATTTTTTCCTAGCAATGTAACCTTGGACAAGGAACAGAAACTTTTAACACTTCCATTGCTTGGGTCTGAGAATCTCAGGAAACACGTCTTTACTAAAATGTTACTGGGTTTCTTTCTATGGAAATCAATATTCTCAGGGTGTTACATACATAGCAGTAAGGAATGAAATACTCTGGTGAGGTTTCCACATGTGAAAGAGGAGAGATATTCCAATAAATTATGAGACTATCTTTCACTCAGTGATAAACACTGTTGGTTGTTCTAGTCACGAGACACTCTGTTGTGGTTGAATGTGAGTGGGTCCTTTCAGCACAGATGTGCTTGTCGGAATGCCTGCCTCACAGCAGCAATGGAACCTCATTGGACCTAAAGACGAGCAAAATTTGCTAATGTTCAGCATATGTATTCTGTGTCTTCTAACGATGTATTCTGTTTTTTTTATTTATCAGTCCTGATTATCTTCCCTGGAGCCCTACTATACAGAAAGGACCGCATCTCTACACTGCAGGAGACAGGGAACTAGAGAAGCAGACAAGCAATCCCTTTCTGTATTCTGCTGTAAGTTGTCTATTGGGAATTAAGAATAGAAATGTGGAAAGAAATTGGAAAATAGAAGTGGGTAATGATCTTAAATCTATTTTACAAATAAGCACAATAGTATTTGAGTGCAGTTTGGCCCTGTAATGTGACATTGCAATCTAGGAAAATTTTTTTTTTTTGTAGGAAAATAAACAGTCCATTGTATTGCTGATCTTTTATCACCAACAATTGTGTGGCCGGGTTATTCTTTTCTACGTTCTTAGTTTTCTAGAGTTTGTGTGTGTGTGTGTGTGTGTGTGTGTGTGTGTGTGTGTGTGTTTAGTGTTGGGGCTTTGTCCTCAAGCTATACGAGTCTGCCCTTCTTCCTTTAGGTTCTTTTCTGATGCTTCAATGTATGGATTACTTTCTCTAAGGAACAATTGGAAATATCTAAAAATTTATCAGTCTGTAAAATTATAGTACATAATTTAAGTTTGTGGAAAGATGCTTTATAAGCAGTAAAATTATAATAGATAAATATATGTATTATAATATATATATATATATATATATAGATAGATAGATAGATATAATTCATGCCTCAGGAATTTTTGCACTTTATGTAGATAAAGCATTTCTGGGACATTATAAAATGTCTATTATATCTTTACATTAAAAAAATCTATGTTTCCAGGCAGTGGTGGCACACACCTCTAATCCCATCACTTAGGAAGCAGAGACAGGTGGATTTCTGCGAGTTTGAGGCCAGCCTGGTCTACCGAGTGAGCTCTAGGCCAGTCAGGCTGCACAAAGAAACCCTGTCTCAAAAAATCAAAAAGCAAAACAAAAAATAAAAGAAAAAAATCTGTATTTAGGAGGCAAAAACCAGGCACTGTATCACAAAGCTTCTTGTCTGGTACACAGGATGCTGAGGCAGGGGAATAAGTTCAAACTTCCTGGCTTAAAAAGTGAGGCTTAAAGAGAAGTCCTGTCTTTTTAAAATCAGCCTGTCTAGAAATAAAAAGTAAAAGGAGGGTTAGGGGTATAGCTTGAAAGGAGAATGTTAGTTCAGTGTGTGCAAGGGCCTGGGTTAAATCCTCAAAACCATCACCAACAACAAGAAAGAAAGAAAAAACAGCCTGCACATTGGATATTTAACTACATCAGTGAATCCTCAGATTGGAAACACCTTGAACACATTGACTAGCATTATGGAAAATAATGGAGAGGTGGAGTTCCAACAAAGAGCAGGAATGAGCTATCGACTCCATAGAAAAAAAGCAGGAAAGAGTTAGGAGCATGATGTGGGAATGATTTCTTATTAATAAAGAAACTGCCTAGGCCCATTTCATAGGCCAACCCTTAGGTAGGCGGAGAAAACAGAACAGGATGC
>NC_022011.1:12128857-12130015 GCF_000317375.1 Microtus ochrogaster | reverse complement strand
TTTACGGTGGATCGCTGAACTCCGGGTGTGTGAGTGTGCTTTTATATTAAAATTGTCTTCTTGTACCCACTGGCCTGGATTAATTAAATTCGCCTTCAGGAGCAGAGTGGAGGTACTAGCAGGCCAGTGGATCCTCATCTGAAACTCAATAAATCTCTACAAATTTCTCTTTGAAGGGACTGATTAAAGAGGAAAATTGAAGCCCTAGAAACACACATCCTCTGTCATAGGATGAGCCATGGAAGCTCAAACTCTTTTAGATGGTTGGGGATATTTCCAATCACAACAGTTCATGTATTTGTCCATGTCTGACATGGGGGGTTAGAGAAGAAGCTATGCTTTGTCTTCCTTAAGAATCATGTGAGAGAGAGACAGAGATAAAGAGAGGCAGAGATAGAGACAGAGAGACACAGAGATAAAGCAAAGCTGGAACTATGAGTTATTAGCATAAAATTTTGTCAAGAAAACAAGTTCCTTTGTATGTTGGCTAAAATGCTTATGATTTGAATTATACTTTTGCACTTTCCCATATACAGTACTAGCTAGAATTACAGCATTCAGGATTCTGTCTGTATTCATTTAAAATGTGACTCACTCCTGTTGTGTCTGGAAGATATTGCTTCCTTGGAGCCATTGTCCAACTATGGCTTTTACAATATTTCTGCCTCCTCTTCCCTATCGATACTTGAACCTTGAGGGGGATGGATTTGATAAAGACATCTCACATAAAGTCCCACTCTGAAACAAGAAGCTGTTTGAAATTAATACCTGCTGGATAAGGAAAAGTCAGTTTTCTCCAATGAATTATCTCTGAGTATATGAAACCTTCTCCAGGGCAAGATTCACGTCCAGGAGTAATTAATTAGCCAGCACAAACTGAATCCCATGGTGTTTGTGTAGACTTTTTGTTTGTTTTGGCATTTTTTTATCTCATTGGATTGTTTTGTTTGTTTTTTGTTTCTTTGGGTTTTTTTTTTTTTGTTTTGCTAGATTGTTTTGAGATGTATTATTTTTAGAGAAAAAAAGAGAAAGAACATGAAGAAGTTAGTTGGGTAGGGAGGTGGGAGGAAAAATAATATGATCAAAATATTGTATGTCGCCAGGCGATGGTGGCGCACGCCTTTAATCCCAGCACTCGGGAGGCAGAGGCAGGCGGAT
>NC_022011.1:12111853-12128757 GCF_000317375.1 Microtus ochrogaster | reverse complement strand
TACAGAGCTAGTTCCAGGACAGGCTCCAAAGCCACAGAGAAATCCTGTCTCGAAAAAACCAAAAAAAAAAAAAAAAGAATTGTATGTCAATTTTTGAATAAAAATAGTAAATGGAATAAAATGCAAGTAATTTTCTAAAGGCTAATACCAGGAAAAGGTACCACTTTATTTTTCAAATACTCAGGTATAAAATATTACATATACCTTTTGTTAAAAACCATAGATGTAATGTTTCCCACATTGTGTGTGAAGTAGTTAATCAGTATTCATAACAATGTTTTCAAATTTTAGGGTATTTTCATATGTATGGGTGTTTTGCCTACATGTATGTCTGTGCAGCATACACATGTCTGGTGCCAGTGGAGACCAGAATGGATACCAGATAACCTGAGACTTGAGTTATAGATGGTTGTGAGGTACCATAAAGAGCACCGGATTCCCTGACGCTGGAATTATAAACAACCGTGAGCCACCTGTGCGGGTGCTGACAATCAAACTTCGGTTCCTCTAGGAGGTCAGCTAGTGCTTTTATCCTCTGAGCCATCTCTCCAGGACCCAGGATTTACAATAATCTTAATATGGAAGTCAGAACTAGCCTTTTACATTCTACTTATGAAGACACATAACTGCATTATATGAAAAAAATTTTTTTCCAGTGACTTTGTTTAATGGATGAATGGCATAGCTGAGATTCAGGGTAGGATTGCCCCACTTGGAAATCGCTGTGATTTCTGAAAAACTGCACTACCCCTGAACAGCTACGTATGTTGTGTGCACTTTGTCAGAGGAGCCCATATTGTTTATCTTTCTAACCTAGATGGTTTTGTCGAAAACAAATATTAGTTAGGACAACAGATGCAAAGCAAGACTGTGCTGGATAAACTGGGACGAGAGCGGTCTTAAAAGCATGTAACGGAAGAGCTACCACGTGACGGCATGTACTACATCTACCTGTAGGGTTCTCGGCAAGAATCTGAACTATTACCTAATCTACATTTATAAAATGCAGTCTTGCATCCAATTTGCAGGAATTATTCATTGCAAATGGTTGATTTCCTGCCTTTCCTCGGATTTGTGTAAGTGACTCAATTATAATCAAGAAACAGCAGAGCACGCAATGTAACTATGCAATCACCAATATGGATCTCAAGTTCTGATGGGATGCTTGGCTGATATTAAATGCAAGCTGGAAAGAGGATGAGAGTAAATGAAGTATTTGCACTTACCGTTTCGGAAAAACTAATAGTAGTATATTTTCTTCCTTTCACCATCTCTGGTCCCCAAATTTGCTATCCTGACATATCCAGGTATTGTGGAAATACATCAGTGTGGGAACAACAGATCCGCACTGGTAATGACACAATTGCAAATGTTTCAACGCATGTGAGAAATTAGGCTCATCGGCTCTGCAAGCGGCTCTTTCTCCGTTCTTTTAATAGCATCTCAGAGAAGAGCTCAGAGAGCTGCTGCCTCACATCCAGCCTTGTATTTATGTCCTCCGTGGTTTGTAGTGGAGGTCTCGGCAATGCCACTTTTTCCTCTCAGGACCGCTATAAAAGTGAAGCATTTCTTTCCACAGGGGAAGAAAATCCGGTCTAGAAAACACACTGGACTACTCTGACTGACCCCCGTCCCATATTCGCAGGACCAGAATAGAAGGAAAATTCCTCAGTCCATGGTTTCTACCTACCAGATTGCTCACCTACCAGCCAAAACAGACAACAGTGTGAGTACAACCCCTGGACTCATTTCACGAAGACTGGCACAAACCCAGCCTAGGTGCCTAAGGATCTGGCAAGCACACTGGCTTGCATTTGTAAATTACACTGTTTCTGCAGTCATTCCTTTTAAATAGAGCAGAAAAGATAAAGTCTTCCTCCCTAAAGGCATCTTACCTGGAGTAGCCCCAAACCACTGACATTGTCCCTAAATGGGGCTTGTAGGAATAGCCCATTGCAGGAGCTATGCCACACCTACTAAGTAGATGGTTTCAGAACGACCGAGGGCGTCTTTTGACATCCTAGAGGTCAATTTGTATTATGTGTTAAAATCAATATATTTTCTCAATTTCCATAAACTCATGTATCCCAGGTATTCAACATATTTTTGCCAGGTATGACGGCACACATCTTTAAGTCTAGCACTCCAGGAGACTGAGGAAGAATTCTAGCAAGTATAAGGTCAGTCTGAGTTATGTAGTGAGCTTGAGGCTGGGCTCCATAGAGTAAGACTCTGTCTCAAAAACAAAATGTCAGGAACTAAATATATGGCTTAGTGATTAAGAACACTTGCTACTCTTAAAGAAGACTCCAGTTTGCTTTCCAGCACCCACATGGCAGCTCAAAATTGCCTACAATTCCTAGTGCCCTCTTACGGCTGCCGTGGTCACTGCACAGATATGCTACCCTTACATCCTTGCTGGAGACACCCCAAAGTATACAATTTAAAAAAAAATCTTGTTTTTTATTATATTAGCTTTCATTTTCCCTATTTTTGATATTTTCGTGTGTGCATAAAAGCAATAAAAACAAAACACATTTTTATACTCACAGAATTTTTATTTGAAATTTTAAGGCAAGAGTTCACTATGAAGTTCAAACTAGCTTTGAAGTTGTATTTCCCTTATCCCCTTCCTCCCAAATATTTGAATTGCAGGTGTGTGCCACCATGCTCACCTCTAGATATTTTTTATTATCATTTATTTCAGCAACTTAAAGATATACTTTACATAATAATTTATTTCTTATTTATTGATGTTTACCTAAATAGAGAAGATTGACCCAGGACCTTTACAGTCAAAAGCTGAACACCCAGAGAGAGTTAATGGTTTATCTCACTGTAGCAACCAGAAATAGATGTCAGATCTCCAACTGGAAGAAATATGTGAAGAAAGGAAGATTCTACGAAGTTTTCATGTATTTTCCAGCAGTGACCCCATCACATCGTGGAATATTGAATCTCTTCTTGGCAATGCATAGAAAAACCTACAAAATACAGTAACTGTTCAATAAAAAATTTTCACAGGTGTTTACATTTTATGTGTCAGTTGAAAAAGGAATGCATGTTGAGGGAGGATACTGACATATAACGTGGTTTAGGTCCAACCTTTCTAAAACATTCTTCTCCAAGCTAAATGTTTTTCTGAGTGTATATTTACACTTTGTGGCAGATAGATATAGAATGTAAGAATTTAAAAATTATGCTTTGTGAAATTTTTAAAATTTAAGTGAAATAAACTAGATTGACTATCTGCTTTTTCTGATATTTACAGTTTTTGTACATTAAGAAATATCTTATTTCCATTAGACCCCTTTCGCCAAACACTCAGTTAGATATAACCCAGTTCTGGTACTGGCAACTTCATTTGGTGATAAGATGGCTTGTTGGAAACCAATTACAATATTTAGTGATTTCATTTAGATCACCTTTGTGATGACAAGCTAACTGTACTTTCCTTTAATATTCAATGACCTTTGATGAATCTTTTACATGCTATCCCTTATAGTACTCTAGAGGATGGTGTGTGTCACATTTTACAAATATGTCTACTTATTTCTATTGACCACCAATTAAATATTTTATTTTCTATAAAAAAAGAAATATCTTATTTCTTTTTTTCATTTATTATTATTTATTTATTTCATACAGCATATTTTGATCATATTCTTTTTCTTCCCCCAATTCCACTCAGATCTTCTCCACCTCCCTACCCATCCAACTTCAATTATATGTTCTATTTCTTTCTCCCTCCCTCCCTATCTTTTTCTTTCTCCTCACCCACATACCTCTTATTAAAAAAAGAACACAAACAAACCAACACAATAAGATTTAAAAATATCAAAACAAAGAGCACATGCAAAACCAAACAAAACAAAACTCCATGTACTCTACTAAATGTTTTAAAATTCGTCTTGAACATAGGGGCAACTTTCAAATCTGCAGTTTTATATATGGAAGCTGTTAAGGGTCATTTTATTGGTAATGTGTTTTGCAATGATGTTTAAAAGCAGATGAAGATAAACACAAAGGCCAGAATATAGAGCATGTAACTCTGCCATTATATCAGAAACAGACACTACTCTTCACCTGCCCAAAGTCTTTAACGTGGGAGTTATAATAAATCTTAAGAATAATCACTAGAAGAAGCAAGTTTTTAAATAAAGTGTATTCATCTAAAATACATAAGTATGTTCAAATGGTGAATTGGAAAAAGAACTGAAAACGTAACTATTTGTGCTGCTTCCTAAATCCTACCTTCTGTTTCAAATTTGTATTCACATATGTATAATGCACTGATTAAATACTTTTTTATTCTTTGATAATTTCATAGAGTATATTTTTATCACATTCTTTCCTGTTCCCAACTCCTCCTAGATCCTACCCCAAACATACCCACCTAACTTCATATTCTCTTCCCCCCTTAAAACAGAGCAAAGGAGACAAAAGAAAAAAATTACTAATCATTTGATTTGTGTGGACTATTTCTGAGAATGGGGGCTACTGTTCCCTGGAGTACAGGTTATATATGCCCAGTGCCACTCCATTGAAGAAAAGTGAATTTTTCTCTGCCTAGCAACTATCACTTGTGACTGTCTTCTTGACTGGGGCAGAACCTGAAGACCAGTTCCCTTGCTCTGTACTAGGATTTTGTCCTGGTTGAGCTTGTGCAGGTCTTATGTGTGTTGCTAGTCTCTATGAATTCCTATGTGAATATGCTCTATTGTGTCTGTCTGGAAAAAAAAATCTTAAAATCATCCACCTTCTCCAGCTCTTACCATCTTTCCACCTATTCTTTTACATATATCCTTAATCCATGAGGACAAGCATGTTAAATGTTTCATTTAGAATACTCACAGAGGTTAGGCAGCTAGTAAGGGACAGCAGGGGAATAGGAGATGGTCTTCTAAGGAAGGGGATATAAAATATAGCAATATAAGGGGATAAAGGGAAAATTAGAACAGGGTCAAAGGTGGGAGAGCAAGATAGAGGAAGAAATATGGAGAGGTAACTAACAATAATGGCCTTTTGAAAAGCTATATGAAAATCCACTACTAAAGGATATTCCTGTTATATACATATATAAAAGGAATTTAAATTGAGTTACAGCATACTGGAGAGACAGTGACCCAGCTAGAGAGCACATGCTACCAAATAAAACAGCTAATGATAGAAATGGGTTATGTCTTTTTGAGGTTTTGGTCAGATCCGAGTCCCATATGCTCGCTGAACACTATAAGTTATTGCCAATGATATTATTAAAATATGCATGTGACATGTTTGAAAGAAGATACTCAGCAGATTATTTTAGTTGTCATTGTTAATTATGTAAACAAAATATATTTTGGGCACGTCTAAAGTTTTATGTGAAACCGGGTCAAACAAATAACCTCTCAACAGTGAGCAGTAAAAACCTGACCCAAAAGTCAGAAGCAACCAGCTTCTGTGACAGTTATCTTCTTTCCAATAATAGATATTATCCGTTTCTTGGATTATCTACTTCATCTGGTCACATTGATTTAGAGATATGAATGATGCCATATTCGGGAAGGCATGGTTCTACAATCTAAGAAATACATGAGTAAAAGTCAGAGTTCCTCAGGGAGGTTTTACGTAGTCAACTCTAAATACATATGTCTTTGTGGGAATTAGGAATGTCAGGGTTTAATCATATTACTGTCCTCTAGGCTCTCCAAGGCATTTCCACAATTAGCCCTGTCTTAAGTAAGTCACAGCATGGGATTTGTGGTAAACAGAATAATCCCTCTCTCTCTCACAACACCCCTAAAATGTCATACTGAGACCATTAAGAAAGTAGATCTGCAAGCATGCCATCTTACATAACAACATCAATATGTGTGTGTGCGTAAAGTTACTAATAAGTTGCTCTAAAATTAAGATGAATTATCATGAAGTCCTAAATGTAGTCGCATGGTCAATAAAATAGCAATGAACTATCTGGCTTGAGATAAAGGTCAAAAGCAGAAGGGGGAGGCAAAGAAAGACAAATCATGAGAGAGACTGATGCGTTCCCTATTCAAAATATGAGAAGGAGGGATTTCAATTTAAAAAAATCACGGTGTATTGAATTTTAGCCATGACCCACTGAACCCAAGTAGTTTCCCTAAGTGACACAAACTTTAATTGACAGTTATGGGGTCCTCAGCAGAGATACCGCCTCAACCACAATGACGCTGGGTTTCCACGTACAAAGACTGTGAGTTAACTTATGTTATAATGCTACCACAACAATTGAGTGCTGTCATCACAGAGCCTACAGAGAAAGCCAAGCTCAGTGTCTTAACATCAACTAACTAGAAACCATCAAGAATGTCGTTCAGTATCATGGCCATACTCATGCTGCTGATGCTCAAATTTATGATCTTGTCTTCATATCAATAGTTTCCAAGCCAGTGCGTCTCCAAATCACCTTGAAGGACTTTCAATGTGCTTATGCCTGCCTGTCTTCCTCAACTTCTGACTCAGTAAGTAAGACTAAAGCACAGCTTAAAGTATCCTCATGTTTTAATACATCCACGATGTGTCTATTGTTAGTTCTCTGGGAACCCCACAGAGGATAACACTGCTTTACAGGATGCTCTTGTTCCTCTTCAGTGTATTCTTCGTCTTCTGTGGAAAAGGCTTGTAATATATGACTTAGAGTTGCTGTGGCATTTCTTTGGGTGGCAAATGAGTTTTGTTCTCATGCCTGGAGCCCAAATGCTCATCTGTGTCTAAGAAACGGAAAGGAAGAACATATAGCATCTACCTAAATTGCTTTTAAAAGAACGTTCAAGGAAAATCATTTAATTCTACCTGTGCCAACGATGTTAACCACATACCTGTCTCCATCAGATTTCACTCAAACTCAGCAAGCAATGAGGTTCTGTTAGTCTCCTTTGATGTTTTTAAACCCGGAGTATATATCGAGTCTTTATTGTCAAGATCTTAGGAATTAAAAAGTCAATGGACAAACAGCAGGGAATCTATGTCTCAGAAATTGCTCCAGAGAAACGATTCTAACAAGGTATCAGACCCTCCGGGATAATGGCAATAAGCAAATGGTTTCATTTGAGCAGACAAATAAGAACTGGATATCTGTTAACATGGACAGAGGCAGTCTATCTCTTCTGTACATAAAGATCCCAAAGCAAGCAATGTTTTAGGCCACATCAGAAAGTCTTTTTTGACTTTCCTTTGATATCAGAAAAAATTTTCGGTATCTTTAACAAATTCATTATAGGATGGTTTAGTTAATATGAAATTCTCTGCTTTTGCGTATATGTTGAGCTTCATCTTAATTTTTCTTATATTTAATGAGCTTCTTTGCCACAGACCCCCATAAAGATTTATCCTAGGCATCCTGACAAGATGACCTGTAGTAGTTTATAGTTAGTCTGCATGCCTATCTCCAGGCCCTAGCTACCTTCTATATCTATTGATTGCCCAAAATAAAATTGCATGGTATATATTTTTATATCTCATTTCTATCATATTCAGAAAAAGGTAGCATGGAAGTATGAAGACAAAAAAGCATTGGATATTAACAAGGGTTAGATGAGAGAGGGACTCATAGGTCGAGTCCAGATTTTTAGGGCCATGAAACTGTTTTGTATGATACTGCAGTGACAGCCATGTGTTGTGATATATGTGTTGACATGTGTCAAATCCCATAGCATGCACAAATCTAACAATGGGATCTCAGACAACAGTAGGTCTTGGATGATGCTCCTGTGTTAGTATGTCCATCCAAAATAAGACTTATTTGGATATTGTGGGTCATCTCTCTTGAGGCAGGTCATACAGGTGCACAAGTAGGCAGACTACAGAAAATCTTTGAACTGCTTGCTTACTTTGTTATAGTCTAAAAATGATCTAAAAATCAACTCCAGTATGATACTGAAAATGGTGTGGAATTCTGGCATTACTAGTTTTATATTTTCAAAGGGTTTCTGTAGGAAATTCTTTGGGGTAGAGAGGAAGAATGAATTCAGAAAAATTTTTATAGCTTGATTGCAGTTGTTCTGATGATAGATGATATGATTCACTGTTTGGCTCCATGTGGTTTTTTAAATCTAGTTTATGCTCAGACTTTTGTGAAGGCTGTCTCAGAGTCACTTTGAAGGGAGATAGGTCTTTGGCAGCGCCATGTCTAAAGGGGACTTCTAAGTCTCATACATTCCCAACTCCACTTTCTGGATTTGTCATAATATCAAATACTACATCTTTATGACATAATATCAAATGCCATATCAAATACTATAAATTTGAAAAATAAAGCTTTTGGTACCAGAAAGATCTAAATGCCAAGTATGCCTCTATCTAATTAACTTTTCTCAACCTCATAATTCCTGGAGATCCTAATATCTCAGATATGACTTTACTACAATCTCAAATCAATATAAAGTAAAAAATATTCATGTTGCAAAGGCTAGGGACTCATAGTCCTCAACACTGGTTGAATTTTACAGTATAAAAGTTGTTCATCAATCAAGTACATTTTATGACTCTAATTTTGCCTGATCGCTCTTTAAGAACTTTTAGTACCAAAATAATGTTTGGAAAAAATATTGAAAAGTACTAAATACTTATTGATGCCTATAGTCCCAAGCAGAGAAATAATAAATTAAAAATCACCACTTAAATCTTCACTAGCAAGTCCTTATTAGGTATTTTAGGCAGAGGCAAAATGGAAGAAAGTCTTTTCCCAGATAGATCTGTTTGTCATAAAAGTTAGATCTAAGGATTCACTTCATGGCTCTAATTATAAATGAAAGCCGCACATTAAACAAAGAGACCGTGGAGTTCACACTTCCTTAATTAGGGGTTCACGGGGATGCTAGGTTTGGCCATGCTAGCGCTGCTTTCATTCCTACATGCTGACATTCTCCTGGAACCTCACCCTAGGTAAGTTTTCTTCCCACTCATGTACTTCGTGACAGGTTAGCAACAATTCCAACTTCATGCTCCATTTTCTCGGCCTCCTGAGGCAATTTCCTACCCTTGCACTTTGTTATTTCTTCAGCTCTGTCGCTCCGACCTGTAAGGTACTTCATGATGGGAACTGCACTTTGAATATCAACACTTCAATTGCTCTCCTGGCTGAATACTATCTATGTCACTTGCAGGGGAGGATTTTAATATATAGGTCATCTTCTTACATTAAATAGCTGGTCAAGACTATGGACCGAGTTGTTTCAAAAATAAATCTCTTCACACCTCGAGGCTTTTACCATCATGAATCTAAAAGGTCCTCTGATCAGGCTTCTGATCACCTCATCTCCCGAGTCTCTTCTTCCACCACTGCCTTGTTAGGTGTGATGGGAAATGTTGACCTGTATGATATGCCCTAAATTAATACTGCTGCAGCCTTCTGCAAAAGTCATTTTCTTTCTACTTCTAAGATTCTAGCCTGTACTGTCCTCTGTAGTTCTTAAGCAAACACTGCCTTGCTTGATTCTCTTTGAGCATCACTTCTGTTGAGCAGCCTTTGTGATTCATTACATGATACCACCTGACCCTCAGCTGTCTTAGGATTCTCTATATAACTTTACAGCTCCCCGATTATAACTCAGTTATATGGTGCAGCTCACTGTGTCAAGGTTTTTCTTTTTTATATCTTAAGGCATTTTTCACTTTGACGATGAACTCTTGTGTCTATGTCTAATCTCCATGCCTTTCCAACATATCTGTGCTTGGAGCCCAGCCAAGATTTTAAGTGCTTATTTCAGTGACTGACATTTTAGAAGGAAATAAAGAAAATATTGTTCTTATCATGCATTTCACTTTGTTCCAAGTATTATATTTACATAGGTTGAGCATAAACAATAATTACTGAGTCTTTCCCTTAGATCTTTAAAATATACAGGGAATAAGATATGAAAAAATTATGGAAATCATTTCTAAGAAAAGTTTTTAATATATATTTAAGCATGAGCACTAAGAGAAGTCAAAGGGCTGGGCAAATATCTCAGTTAGCAGAGTGCCACAATGCTCCAAACCCCGGATTTGATCCCTAGAACCACATACGCTTGATCTAGTGGTGTTAAATCTCTAGGTCAAGCTCTTAGGATCAGAAGTTCAAAGTTACCCTCAGCTATATAGCAAATTCCAAGTCAGTTGGGGATACAGATAGAATAGAAGGGAGAGAGAGAGAGAGAGAGAGAGAGAGAGAGAGAGAGAGAGAGAGAGAGAATAAGAGAGAGAGGGAGGATTTATTCAGTAGATATAAGATTCTCAAGAGCGAGAGAGTTACCAAACAGCCAAGCAAGCCAGTATCTTTTTTTTCCTGTCACGCTGTAGATGAAATCCAGAGCCTTGCCCTTGCGAGACAGGCACTGTGCCACTCAGCCAATTCTAGCCCTCAAAGCTTCGAGAATGCTATTAGTGCAGGCTTTTACACAGGCTCTCAGAAATACACCAAAATCACGCTTTTACAGGACAATGGATATGAAGAGCTAGCTATACAATCTTTGTTTGAAATCCTCATTTAAGATTGAGGGTCCCTAAAATCTGAAATCCAGAACCCAAGAGTTCTAGATCTGAAATTTTAGAGCGGTGATATGACCCTGAAATGCTTTCAGACTCTGTAGCACTTGAGATTTCAAACTTTGAGATCATGGAATCATCT
Organism: Microtus ochrogaster; assembly: GCF_000317375.1. Classification (NCBI taxonomy): domain Eukaryota; kingdom Metazoa; phylum Chordata; class Mammalia; order Rodentia; family Cricetidae; genus Microtus; species Microtus ochrogaster. The sequence goes on along the minus strand of NC_022011.1, from coordinate 12,118,130 downwards.
TAAATAATAAAAATTGTGCAAAGATTCCAATCCCGAAACTTCCAAAACCGGGAATTTTCTACCTCAAGCATTTCAGATAAGCGGTGTTTTGCATGTATCATTAGTAATAATTATAACTAAGTGAATTGCAATAATTATCATTCTTTAATAAAGTCTTGACTGCTTATTACACACTAAGGTTTCTATACTGTCCCTCTTATTTTCCACACTGACCTCAGGAACGAGTACTCTTTTAACTATTCTTTGAAGGAGACACCAGGTCACTAGAAGACAGGAGCAGCTTGTCCTTAGAGTACACTTGTAAAAATAAACACGAACTAAAACACAGACCCTTTTTCTAAACAATATTTTTATTAATTCTTGCAGAATTTCAGGCAATGTATTTTCAGCATGTTGGATTCACTTCCTGTGACTCCTCCCAATTCCAACATTTTCACCCTCCGTATCTACTCCATCACATCCAGTTTATGTCGCTGAACTAGTTTTGGGAGTGGGGCTTGTTTTGGCATGTGGTTGACTTACCAGGCATTCTCACCATTAAAGAAAACTGAGTCTCCCTCTCCTGTCAGGCATCAAATGCCAGTAGCACCTCAGCCAGTGATAGGATCTTATGTGCGCTATTGTCTCTCTACCGGCTTGAACTTGCCCATGTCTTGTGCATGCTGTCACAACCACGGCGAGATCATATATACAACTGCCTTGCCGATCTGGAAATCATTGTTTCCTTCATGTGATCTATTGATGGAGGAAGGTCATTGGTTGATTTAATAAAGAAGCTGCTTGCCCTGATAGGTTAGAACGTAGATGGGAGGAGTAAACAGAACAGAACTCTGGGAGGAAGAGGAAGTGAGCTCAGAGACTCGACAGCTCTCCTCTCGGGAGCAGATGCCTCAGAGAGACATGATGCTCCACTCCTGCGGGCAGAGGCGAGAGCTCTGCTCTCTGAGGCACACGCGATGAAGCTCCGACCCAGGATGGACGTAGGCTAGAATCTTCCTGGTAAGCGCACCTTGGGGTGCTACACACAGATGATTAGAAATGGGCTAGTCCAGGTGTGAGAGTTAGCCTAGAAGAGAATGGGCCAAGCAGTGATTAAAAGAATACAGTGTCCGTGTAATTATTTCGGGGCATAAGCTAGCCAGGCGGCCGGGGTGCGGCTGGGGTGTTGGGGACTCAGCCCCGCCGCTCATATTACTACAATCTATCACCTCTGGCTCTTACTCTCTTGCTGCCTTCTCTTCCCTTTAGATCCCAGAGCCTTGAAAGAAGTGTGTATGTCCTCTGGAGGACCAAGCACTCCCAGCCTATTATTCTCTGTATATTGATAGTGTTATTCTCTTTGTTAATTGCCATCTACTGAAATAAGAAGCATTGCTACAGATTGTGATTCACTGCTTTAGTATTGAAAAAAACTTCCCAAATTATCATGACACAAAGATGACCCTTTTGTAATATTACTAAAACTAGCCAGGAAGAGAAACATAGTCCAGAGTTGGGGAATGATCACGGAGATAAAGGGAAGGTACAGGACATGTAGTGCTGCTGGGGAGTACAAAAAGCACTAGAAGTGAAAAGAGAAAAAGAAGTGTGTGTGTGTGTGTGTGTGTGTGTGTGTGTGTGTGTATCACCAATTCCAACCCTGTGCAATCTTTAGCCATATAAGGGGCAGCCCTCGCACTCTCAAATGGAGCAGAATGTAATGGGTAACCCTTGAAGAGAATAATTATTGGGTTTCCTGTTTAGAAAGTGCTATAATGTTCAGAAGTATCGGGAGAATGACAAAGTACCTAGACCCTTCATCTTCCTCTTTTGCTGAGGCTAAAAGGAGAGAATAAATATCAGCTGGGAGGAAAGATCAATGAAGGCCTCGCCTGCAATAACCAATGGACAGTACCAGGCCAAGGGAAACTATAAATGCTACCGAGTCTCATTCGTCATCCTTTGAACTGAAGGTCTCCTCTGACCAGAGCATTAAAGATCAACTACAGCTCTTCCCTTGAGCACAGGTGTTTGCTTTACTTACCATCCGGCCCAGTAAGCTAGCAGGTCACTGAAAGCTTGTCTGAAAACACAGTGCAGGCATTCCCTGAGGGCTAATCCATGAACTTCATAAAAGTTACATTTATCTAGCTAGACCCACGAAGTTCACACTATCCACAGTAGGGCATTTACTTCTGCTTCTTCCATTAGTAATAACATCAAGCACAGGGAGCTGGCCAGGACCAAGGTGCTCAGAACACACAACCCATTGTTTCCCTGCCTCTCACTAGTGATGGATGGAAGTGACTGAGCTTTTCATCCAGAGCTATTGCACTCCTTTAGATTGTGATATTAGATGACAGGGCTTCTGCCACTGCAGTTTCTCGAACGTGATGGAGTGAGCTCATTTCCAGCTGAGTCCTGGATCTCCTTGGAGTCCATCCTGGGGACAGGGACTCATAGATAATGGCAGTGAGCCTGGGAAGTTCCAATTGTTTGCTTATTATCTTGCCTGTGCTTTTCGAAAATAGAGAATTATCCCTTCCATGAAAGAGCTAAAGTTCTATTTGGGTGTGGTGACCCAAGTCTTGAAGACTGATTATGTCACTCATAATTTTCACCTGCTATCCTGCCTTCTCCATCACAATGGTCTGAGTCTCACGTCATGATCTCGAAAAACTCTTCTCCTTTAAGCTGCTCTTGCCAGACAGTTTATCACCAAATCAAGACAATCACTAACCCGATATTCGATCTTCAAGTTGCTTAACTTTTATAAGTTTTATCATGAGAACAATTATAGGTCTGTAAGATGTTCATTCTCTACGTCATAGACATGCTACAAATAAAAACACCATGTTAAGTATGAAGTGCTAAGAAGATGTTAGTACAGCTGGCTACCATTCTGTCATACTCCAGGTTCTAAGCAAAGTCTGCCTTATTTACTCTCTCTTAATTGGCTCAGCCATCACATAAGATGATTTTGGTAAGCACATCTTATTTTGCTTTGCCATTTTTAACTTATTTAATTTTTGAGATTATAGTGTAATTATATTATCTTCCTTTCCCCTTTCTTCCCTCCAATCCATCCCATGTACCATTCCTTGCTCTTTCAGATTCATGGTCTCTGTTTTTAATTGTTGTTACATGCAATATATGTATATGTATATGCATATATACTCCTTAATATGCAAGTGTAGTCTATATAATGTTACTTATATTCATGTTTTCAGGGCTGACTATTTAACCAGTTTGTTTGCCCATCCCTGAGGAAGACTCTCTCTCACTTTCAAAATTCCTGGGTTGCCTGTGGCTCTTTTTATAGGACTGAGGTCTTGTAGTCATTCTTTCCTCCGTGTTGGTATGTCTTTTGTTGTTTCTCTTGCTCACCTCATGTTGAGGCAGTCTTGCTGGTGAGACTTTACGGGTACAGTTTCTGATATTATTTGAGACACAATCTCCAAACAAGCTCCCTGATCCTTCAGCTTACACAATCTTTCTGTCCCCTCTTCTGCAACATTCTCTAGGCTGTTGGTGCTGAAGTGTTTTGTAGAACTCACCATGACTGGGATCCACAATGCTGCATTTTGACTGGTTTTGCATTTGGTAATGGTCACCATTTTTACCAAGAAAAGTTTTCTTGATTTTGGCTAAAGACTACTTATCTGTGGGTATAAGCACAAACATTTAGAACGTACTTTGAGATTATGTTGGTTTAGTAAAGAAATGGTTGCAGAGTCTCCTCCAAGATCCATGTCTTCAGCAGTCCTGAGTATTTGCCTGGGTTTCCATTACTAGGCATTGCCTCCTTATGAATGGGTTTTTAAGCCCAGAAAGCTGTGGGTTATCCCCAAGGCTTCTGTGCCACTACTGCACCCTTGGGGTTACCATACCACGATGGTCATGGATTTGACTCTTAGGGATCATAACTGAGTAGGACTGTTGTTTCTCTCCCTCCTCACATGGTGTCTTCTAGTATAATGAAACTAGTCCTCAGGGAGAAGGAATTCTGGTCAGAGCCAACTCAGTGTGCCATCATTTTCATTTCAGGCCTCATAGCACATCTCATTGGAGCCAATACAGGGCTTTATGTGGAAATTATTTTTACATTTTTTATGATTATTGTTTTCTTTTATCTGCATGGTTTTCTGGCTGCATATCTATGTGCCGAGCAAATGCAGTTCTTGAAGAGGCCAGAGAAGGGTGCCAGATCCTCTGGAACTGGAGTCACAGGAATTTATGAATGGCCATGTAGATGCTGAGACTTAAACCCTGGTTATCTGGAAAAATAGCTTCCGATCTTAACTGCTGAGCCATGTCATCAGGCCCTGTACAGGCTTTGTTTTTCAAGACAGGGTTTCTCTGTGTAAGAGCTCTGCTTGTTCGGGAACTCACTCTGTTGACCAGGCCAACCTTGAACTCACAGAAATCTGCCAGCCGCTGCCTCCCAAGTGCTGGCATTTAAGGCGTGCACCACCAGCACCTGGGCCTGTACACGATTTTTAAAGGAAATATTTCCAGAGGCAATCACCAGGAACTCTAAAGATCAGGACTGCGAACAAGGACGCTGAGTGGAAATGTGACTTTCGACAAAATTCTGAGAAGAGCAGCTTTCCCCTAAAGATGGAAATTAAATTAGGAAACACACACACACCTACCACCACTGCCACCACCACCACCACTGCATATGAAGAATCATGTTTGTTGTTGCTTGTCATGGTGACTGCAGATATAAAAGCTCTCACAAAACAGGATGATGCACTGATAGAAACATCATTCTGGCTTTGCTTTGTGTTCTGAATCTTTGTGTAAACCTGAGTCAGGGTTATATATCTGCCCAATGGGGACCATGGTACCTACCTTCCTAATTCTGATGGGGTCTCATTAGTCTCATTGTTTCAGCCTTGGTTGTGAGTCAGCTGTCACCCCTTTCTCTTACCCGAGGAAGGTTATCCCACAGTAGAGTTGAGAGATGAACAAAAGCAGACAGGGTTTTCTTGTGGATCCCGATAAACAATGGCAAAAGGAAAAGTAGAAGGATCACCCTATGGAGAAAAGGCCAAGTCACCTGTCACTAGTAACCTCATCAGAAGTCTATCAAGTAGAATTTGTAGCAAAGCTTCATGACATGTATTGACATTACATCTGTTTTATAGACAATCACACAGAAGAATGAAATTAAGACGCAAACCCATGATGTATATTTCGTACCACACAGCCACTCACCCCATGAACACAGCAGAGTTACGGCAAGAGGTTGTGGACATCTTACCACTTGAGAAGCACCACTCTTATTGTTCTGGAGATCACACACATCTATCGTCAAATGGATGGAAGGGAAGATTACTCACTATAAATTCCGTATTTCCTCCTCTCACTCTCCCTCCTTTCCCTTCTTCTTGATTTACCCTCCTCTCCCTTCCTTCTCCCATACCCTTCTTCCATATTTTCCTTCTTTTTCCTTTTCTTTTTTCTCTCACTTACAAACACTGGTTTCTTTGAATCTACAAAGTACCTGACAGAAACAAACTTCTAGAAAACGACTCGCATTTCGTCAAGGGAGCAAAGTAACACACGGTGACTACTGTGTGGAAATCCGGGACTTGAACTATAACATGTGACCTAGATGTCAGGCTAATCTAGGTCTGAACCCTGTCACCCTTCTGTGATAGTCACGTGACTTCCATTGCGCAATTTGAACTTGAACTTAACATATGCACGAGACTGTTAACCTCAGGAATTTGTATGATCCATGAAAAATGCTTATAGCTATGAGGTAAAAAATTCCTAGTAATGGATATTACACAAAGTCTTCTTCCTTGGTTACGTGACAGGAGGAGAGAGTCATTACGCTTCTGTCCTTTAGAGAAGTTTTGGAATGCACTAGGGAAACTCAGCCTGAATAATAAAATTAAGGAGCAAAACTGGAGCAGCAAAGCCATGGGTTCATTACAGTAACAGCATGGTGTTCCTGAAACTCTAAGCAGGGAACCCTAGACTGTACTCAGTGCTAACTGCGCATATTACGGGAATTACATTACAATTAGGTTGCCACTGTAGCTAATGTCTCCCCTCACTAAGCTGGGTACCTAGTCAGTTCAGCTCTTGACTGATTTCTAGGGTAGGCTGCACAAGCTCAATGAAGAAAAGAAAAGAACAAACCTTAGAGAAATTAAAGTATTAAAGTGTGTGTTATACCACTCTTGGGAATATATCCAAGAGAGGCCCTATCATACAACAAAAGTATATGCTCAACTATGTTCATAGCAGCATTGTTTGTAATAGCCAGAACCTGGAAACA
>NC_022011.1:12092242-12111048 GCF_000317375.1 Microtus ochrogaster | reverse complement strand
AATAAATAAATTAAAAAAAAAAAATAAAATAAAGTGTGTGTTATACCAAAAATTAAAACATTTGTTTCTTTTAAAAAAAATCTGAAATGGGTCTGTATATCCATTGTTGCTTTGCAGGAAAATGCTGGTATAATTAGGAAATGAAGAGCCCTGATTAAACTATCATTTATCAAACTGGGTGTGGTGGCATATGCCTTCAATTCTAACATTTGGGAGGCAGAGGCAGGTGAATCTCTGAGAATGTAAGGCCAGCCTGGTCTACAGAGTGAGTTCCAGAACAGCCAGGGCTATGTAGGGAGACACTGCCTCAAACATCAAATGAAACAAAAAAGCAAAACAAAGCAAAATTATCATTTATAAAGCAATTTAACTGTGGGTAAATTAAATCCACTTTTATGTTTGTATAAGGGAATACCATGTCGTGTCTGCTCATAAAGGAGATATTTAAAGCAGGAATAAGTTCTGAAGTACTGAAATAAAGTGCAGAAGAAAGTGAATTAACTCCTTCCCCTACCCAAGGATCTACTACAGGACCAGTAATTTAAAACTGTGTTCTAAAGTTATTTCTTAAAATGGTACTAGCCAGTTTAAAACAAAACAAACTTTTGGGACAAATATTTCCTGTATTGAATTCTAACCAAAATGAAAAGGCTTCCTTCTGTGTGTGTTGACTCTCACATTACAAAGCTCTGCCAAACTAACTAACTTTCTAGCATGTTCTGGATTTCATCTTCTTACAGCCTTGATCTTTGTTTTTTTTTTTTTTTTTTTCTGTCCCTGCTGTATCTGGCATGGGACATCTGCTTCTGTCCGCAACTCCATTGCCTGAGTTGTACTGTTGGCGAAAATGTTAGATGCCTTCAGTCTTCTTCCTACCAACCTCTTTCTGCCTGACCTTTTAATGATTGAGCTCCTCAGGGCTCAATTTGAACTCTCTCAATTCTATCCTCCTTGCATAGACAATTTCATTCCTTCCCTACGATAAATTACCTTCTATTTGATGACTCAGAACTTATGTGTGCAGCCCAGACATCTCTTTTAACTGTAGGGTCCTTCATGTGCCTTTTGGTTTGGTAATACTATTTGAATATCTCCAAAACATTTGAAAGTCAGTGTTTAACCAATAGAATCCCAAAGCATCTCAAACATATAACCAAATGACCAACAGTCTTTGAGTTATAAAAAAAAAAAAAACACTTCCATTCATCTATTGTCCTGAAAATGTGAGTGGTTTTTGACCAATCTCTTTATATCTAACTCTTCTTGGGTGAACCTCTAGCATATGTCACAATTTCAGCTTCATTTCTCTATTAACAAACTCAAATACAATTGACCATTATATCTTGTTTTAAAGAGTTACTGTTCTAATTATATTGTTTCCAACTTTATAATGTAGATTTATTTTGCAAAGAGTGGACAATCTTTGTAAATGAATTCTTGATCTTGCAGCTTCAAGATAAAAAAGAAAAATTGAACATCTTTTCATTGCCTTTCAGGTATGGTGCAACCTGCAAGTTGGCTTTCCAACCTCATCTTCAAACTAGGTCAGTTTCTCTGTGCATGCCAAGACACTCTTCCTCTTGAACATGACACCTTCTCATGTTTCTAATTCTCTCTAAAGGCCTTGATCACTGCCTGGGAGAATCCACTTTCTCTCCCCTCTCTGTGCATTGAATATTATTACTCTCCTGAGATCATCTTCCTTCTTCAAAGAAGTCAAATCTGGACTAACTGAGAACTCTGTATTTATTCTAAGGACATTTTGTGTTCTGTCTTTGTAAAGCATATGTTTATAAATTGCTATTTAAAATCATTACTTAAAATTTTATCTTACTCAGTATCTATAGAGTTTATGAAAGGCAAACATTACATAAACCTATTTTCCATTTTAGATGTCAAGATAAAATGCATTTTTATCTCTATCCCTTATAGGCCTAGATCTGTCTCATACATATCTATATTCAGATTTTAATCTCCAGTATTTCAGGATATTAGCTTATTTGGAAACAACATCATTGTAGATTTAATTAGTTACGATGATGAGGTCATACTTGATTAAGGTGGTTCCTAATCCAACATGATTTATGTCTTTAAAGGAAAACAAGAGAAGCTAAGAGGAGAGTTCCCATGAAGGGAGATACAGATTGGGGTGACCTAGATAAGAACTGAGAATCAGAAAGATAGAAAACCATTTCCAGAGAGAGGAAGAACGTGTTTACCCCCAGTTTCAGTGGGGGCAAGGTACTGTGAATCTTTGATTTTTGAATCTCCATCTTCCACAACTGTGAAATAACTGCCTTTTACATAAGTCATGGAGATTGCATAGCTACTTTGTTCCAGTATCCTTGGAAATCAATACAGCATCGATCCACATCCTCATGTCTTCTTCTAATATACAGAGTATTCTTCCAGTCTGGATACTCAGTACTTAGGATTGCTTGGAGCATAGTATATACTGTGATAACTAACAATAGCAATGCTATTATATATATATACATATATATGTATATATACTGTATAGACAAAGTATCTATCAATCTTTATGCAAACAAGCAAGTAACGAGTTACCTGACCCCAAAATCTTGCTTTTAGATCTTTAAGAAAACTTTAAATACAAATATTTATAGAAGTGGGATATAATATAGCTCCAAACCAGAATCAACAGAAATGTCTACATGTCAATTAATAAACTATAGTTTCTGCAGTTTAGGGTATACTATTGAATAATAAATACTTAATTGATACACAAATAGTATCTACTAATCTAAAATGTAGTACTATAAATGAAAGACAATAGACTCAAAAAATTGATACCATCCATGAACTCACAGACATGACACTCAAGAGGAGGCAAAACTCAAAGAATAAAGAACAGGAAAGTGTCACTGTGGTTTGTACTGAAAACAGCATTTGACCATGACAGTTTAACATAATAAAATTCCTTGGATGATTTTATGGGCTTTTGGCTTTTTTTAAATTTGTTTGTTTTGGTTTCATTTTAGTTTTTTGTATTCTGGTTGTGGACTTGATTATGAGAAGCAATTGCTTGATCTATAGAACTTACAAAACAACTTATAAGTTTAACTTTTAATAGAAAGAACATAGCACCAAATTAAATGTGTAGAGGAAGTAATTTTTAAAACCAAACGAATCTGTGTGTTTTAGGTTGCTTCTCTTTTTCATGAGAAAATGACTCAATTTTTAAAGAGCTCTGTAATTTTCAATGACGTCAATCAGACAGATATCCATCATAAAATAGAAGTCTGCTATGTGTACGTGGTTTCTACCCTCATCTATCACTACATACTTAACAAAGAAGAACATTTTGGTTGGATTTGTTTACGTGCTTAAGGCCTCTTTCATTCCTCACAACTAATGCCAAACTAGCCCTGAGTGTGAGCAGCTGGCAGTCCCTGCTTTATAATAGCGACTCCTGTTCTGCAGGCTCAGGAAAGCGAATGGATGCTTCTAGTATACTTTCTAATGAACAGGTGTCCACATATCAAGGATGGTGCTAATATTCATCCTGCTGTCTGATTTAGTAGATCCCTAAGAGAGAATGAGCCCTAGAGGCTGAAAGACCCCACAGGGAGGTGTTGGACTTAACCATTTAAAATGCTTGATGCTACTGGGCTCACTGGCTATCCACAAGCCTTAGGTCATGGTGAGTGGTTGACTAGAGTTGGTGGGGTGGCTAGTAGTGCAACCCTTATTTTCAATCTGTCTTCCGTCCTGCCAGTAAAAACACTTTGGGACTATTGAGCCAGTACCTACAGCAAACACAAAAAAAGACAGTTTGGGAGCAATCTTTCTTGTTTAATAGCCATAAAAATTGCAAATTCTGGCACTAATTTTTCTGCCAGACAATCTGGTGGCATATAGTTTTTTTTTCTGTAATAGATTGAAGCTAGTAAATCGTCTTAATTATTCTAGGGTGTTCTTCTGTGCAATAACCAGGCTTGGCTTCTTCTAAATCATCTTTCCTTTTAATATACTTTGATAGATGCAATTAATGATTTGCCACTATCACTAAGAAAAACAGTCTGTATTTCAAGAATTCTAGGGCAACATTATCTTATTTTGGTCACCATGACCTAATATTTAGTTACTAGCTTGGCAAGAAAACTAACTCAATTATCTCACTGTTTCCATGTTTATGCAATCTAGGGAGTGAATTCATACTAAGAAAATGAAAATAAAGAAATAAAACTAATATAGGGTTGCAGTATAGTAAAAGATAAAATAACTTGTAAATATTCAGTTGAAATTATCTTTTTGGTGTCCTGCTTCCCAAGGCATTTGGAACACTGGCCCTTTCATGTGGGAAAGTGTAGTAGACTCTGTTTCAGAGTGTAAATGTAACTCAGTGAGAAGTGTAAGAAACAATTGCACCTGTAAAGGGTACCTTCAATATCTATATATTGCATTGCCTGTTTCCAGCTTTAAAGACAGATCTGTGCTGTGGTGTGTGCATTGTATTTTGTTTGCATGGATGAGTGGTCTTGAAATACGTAGCTCATTCTAAACCACGGGAAAAGAGCAAACCCTTGGGAAGTAAATACTAGGAATCTCCTGAAAAGCAAGTGTGTTCTCACAGTCAATCCCCAAAGGAAAGGTAAATAATGAAATACCAGAAAGGAATGTGGACAGTTGAAAGGAGCTCCTTATTAAGCTGGACATGGACACACTCACTAGTCCTCCCTTGAACCTTGGAAACTCAGCTTTTGCTAGGTGACATTAAAAGCATGCATAATTCCACAAGAAATGTGCAATAAAACTTCCAATATTTAAAACATGCACAACATAAAGAGAAAAGGATAAGACTGGCCAGCATATCTGAATGGGTTGAAACACAACATGGCCCCCGTGACTGTGCCAATCATGACAGAATAATGATGCAGACATCTCCAAGTGGAAAGTGAATTGCAATGTTGAAAACGTAAAGATCTGGGATTATAGACAGAAGTTTCTATCCCACCTGGTCCTGTAGCCATCAGTCCCAAAGAATACACAGAGAAGTTTATTAATTATAAACTGTTTGGCCTACTATCTCAGGCTTATTATTACTTAACTCTTACAACTTAAATTAACCCATAATTCTTGTCTATGTGTAGCCATGTGGCTTGGTACATTACTCAGTGAGGCATTCTCATCTTGCTTCCTCTGTGTTTGGCTGCTGACTGCAGACTCAGCTTTTCTCTTCCCAGAATTCTCCTAGTCTGGTCGCCCCACCTAGCACCTATACTTTCTGCCTGGTTACTAACCAATCAGCATTTTATTAAACCAATATGAGTGAGAAATCTTTACAGTGCACAAGCATATTATCTCAAAACATGAGATGATCACCATAAGCCTATCTGCACAATTTTCCACTGTAGCAACTAAAACCAGACTTCTCTTGGGAATGTTCCACCACTTGATTCTGTTTTTATTCCTCCTCCTCCTCCTCCTCCTCCTCCTCCTCCTTCTTTTTGACATGGGTTTCTCTGTAGCTTTGGAGCCTGTCCTGGAACCAGCTCTTGTACACCAGGCTGGCCTCAAACTCAGAGATCCTCCTGGCTCTACCTCCTGAGTGCAGGATTAAGGGCGTGTGCCACCACCACCTGGCTTCCTTTTTTGTTTCTTTGGAAAGATCACTGCCTCTTCTTCCCATGCTGTCTATGTCAGGCACTGTGTAAGGCAATCTTCAGAGATGACTTTTAAGTTCCAATTATACTATAGTCCTGCCTTCCTGATATTATAAATGTACTGTAACAATGACTACTCTTTGCTAGGTATGCTGTAGATTTTTTTGTATGATATGTGTGTGTTTGTGTGATATATATGTGCTATTTAAGAAAATTTAAAGAATAATAGTATAGAACCGACTGATTTGAAGAAAAATTTGAGTATTGAGTCAATAAGTAGCTACTGTGGAAAAGGATATATCTTTCTACTACTATTTATCATTTAAATGTTTGCATGCAACATTCTTTTGAATTTAAACTTATATTTTCTTAAAGTTAAATGAGAAGTAAAACTAATATTATTTGTTTGAATATGTTGTTCTAAACAAAATCAATTAAAAAATTAAATCTCGGCATATGGGAGATAGCTTAATCAGTAGGGTATTTACCACACATCTGTGAGAACCCAAGTTTGGTTCTCAATATCCACATAAAAGTGTTGAAATCTGTGGTATGTACCTAAAGTGTACTGAAAAGGCAGAGAGAGAATGATGAGGGGGGCAGATTTCCTCTGCAGCTCACCTAGCTGAACCAGCAAGCTCCAGGTTTAGGTAGAAACACTGACTCAAAAAAATAAGTTGAAGAAAAATTGAAAGACACTTGATATTACCCTGTGTCCTCCATGAATACAGGGGACATCTGTTCACAAGCATGCATAAACACACACACACACACACACACACACACACACACACACACAGAGAGAGAGAGAGAGAGAGAGAGAGAGAGAGAGAGAGAGAGAGAGAGAGAGAGAAGCTTCCATAATAAAGCAAAATAATCTCCTTTCTTCCTGTTTTCAAAATCAACAGTAGCAGGCCATGTAAAAATCTTTAGCATCCCCCCTTTTGTAAAATTTTCTATATTTATTGTGTATGCAATATTCCTTCTGCATGTACTCCTTCAATCTGGAAGAGGGCACCAGATCTTGTTTTAGATGGTTGTGAGCCACCGTGTGGTTGCTGAGAATTGAACTCAGGACCTCTGAAAGAGCAGTCACTGCTCTTAACATCTGAGCCATCTCTGTAAACTTCTAACATACCTCTTGAACATGATCACAGCCTTTGGCCACCTGTGTGTTGAAATAGGAGTGGCGGGGCTGCGTCCCCAGTACCCTGGCTGCCTGTCTAGCTTATGCCCTGAAATAATTACACGGACACTGTATTCATTTAATCACTGCTTGGCCATTTCTATCTAGCCTCTTCTAGGATAACTCTCGTACCTGGACTAGCCCATCTCTAATAATCTGCTGTAGCCCACAAGGTGGCTTACCAGGGAGATTCTAGCCTACGTCCATCCTGGGTCAGAGCTTCATCGCGTGTGCCTCAGCTAGCTCAGTTCTTGCCTGGACTATTGCATAAACTGGACACAGAGAACCCGCAGAGAGAGGACTACTGAACTTGCCTAAAGGTGTTCCTGATTCATGAAGGAGTCTGCAAGACATTCTGCAGGACACAACAGATAGTGACTGAACTGACTTTGAAATGTCCTGCTTCATGGAAATGTCTCTGGATACCATGGGCCTATAGGCCAAAGATGGATACCCCAATGGTACAGAGGAACTTTGGGTGACTGTCCAGGCAGCGAGATGTCTCTGTCATTTCTAGAGTTTTGGATTTCTTGTTTAGTTAGGTAATATTATATTCTTCTGGAGACTTTGATAAACTTCAAGAAGTTATAGTTATAGTTTTCCATTGTTATGATAAAAGATAAGGTAGATATAAATATTGTAACTGTAATTTTTGCTTAATAACTGTTTTGTTATATGTAATTTTGCTATATTAAAATTAAAGCCTTCCTTTTTTGTTTAAACAGAAAAAGGGGAAGTGATGGAGGAAGGTCATTGGTTAATTCAATAAAGAAACTGCTTGCCCTGATAGGTTAAAACATAGGTGGGAGGAGTAAACAGAACAGAATGCTGGGAGGAAGAGGAAGTGAGGTAAGACACCTCAGACAGAGACTCAACAACTCTCCTCTCGGGGGCAGACGCCTCAGAGAGACACGATGCTCCACTCTTGCAGGCAGAAGCGAGAGCTCTGCTCTCTGAGGCACATGCGATGAAGCTCTGACCCAGGATGGATGTAGGCTAGAATCTCCCTGGTAATCCACCTTGTGGGCTACAGCAGATTATTAGAGATGGGCTAGTCCAGGTACGAGAATTAGCCTAGAAGAGGCTAGATAGAAATGGTCAATCAGTGATTAAATGAATACAGTGTCCGTGTAATTATTTCAGGGCATAAGCTAGACAGGCAGCCGGGGTGCTGGGGACGCAGCCCCGCCGCTCCTATTACAACACCTGTGTATAAATTCTCCAATGAAAAATAGAGCTCAAGTAAATGACAATAATAAAAAGTATTTAGAGAGAATTGTGTGGTGCTTAAAAGTATAGAAGGGAATAGTAGAAAATCTAGCAATTAACATCATCACAGGGTTCAGAATTTTAGTTCAGACCTCATTCAAGAAGTGAACAGTAATGATGAAAATTTTGTAACATGTAATTTTAAAAGCTCTTAGATATTAAAAATTAAATGAAATAATTTTAATGGATTGAAATATACAATTAAAGTAATATTTAAGGAAGTAAGGGTGATAGGTGGACGATCAACAAGAAAACCACAAGTAACGTAAAATTAATAAAAAGAAATTAAATATCTACCGGATAAAACGCGAGAATCCTTACTCTTTTTTTTTCTCTTTCCACAATACCTATGAAAGAATTGGATGCATAAGAATGTCACTAGAGTTAGGACACATTGTTTTTATCTTAAAAGTGCTCAGCATGGCATGAAGAGTAAATGACAAAAAAAAATGCCAATGAGTTATACCTCTATCACTCAAGGTACAGAACTTTGAAGCTTGGAAAATAATTCAGTAGAGGACTGGATTTTAAAACTACAGTCCTGAACACCAGATTATCATGAAGCAATGTTTTCAAAATGCTGAAGGTAGGATTTTGATTGTCAAATTAGACAAACTGGTAATTCATGGAAGGGAGAAGTGCAGAGTCTTTGACATCTGGAAAGCCTCCAAACACAATTGCATCTCATAAACAATTTCAAATGAAAATATGTTCAAATAAAATGAGGAGAGAATTCAGCAAGCAGCAGGGGAAAGATCTGGGGATAAAGGCTTCAACTACAAAAGAAGAGCAAAGCCATTGATCAAGAGGGGAAGATGTATCTGGGGGGAGACAGAAGCAGAGCAAGAGATTGTGATTAGGGATGGAGCTCACTTGTTAGAGTACTGTCACCCGTAGGGGGATATTTGATCACACTGTGTGAAAATATGTTGTTGTTTTACCTTGCCTGCTTAGGCACCTTCTGATTGATTTCATAAAGAGCAGAATGTCAATAGCTAGACAGGAGAGGATAGGTAGGATTTCTGAGGGGAGAGGGGAACTCTGGGATGAAGAGAGGTGGAATTTGCCAGCAAAACATGCGGATGTCGGAAGTACGGAATAGAGGGCTGGTAAGGAGCCACCTGGCAGAATGTAGGTTAATATAAATGAGTTAACTTAAGTAACAAGAACTATTTGGGAACACGCTTAAGCTAAGTATAAGCTTTCATAATTAAAAAAAAAGTCTCTGTGTCATTATTTGGGGGCTGGATGTCCAAAGAATACTAGCTGATTGTGCAGGCAGCCCTAAGTTTTATCACCTGTACCATACAAAACCAGCATGGTGGTAGATGCCTCTATTTGAAGCACTTGGAAGACAGAGGTAGAAGTATCAAAGGTTCAATGTCATTCTCAGGGTTAGAGTCCCACTTGGGCTTCATGAGCCCCTGTCTTGAAAGCATACTAAATAAACACATAGAACAAATGAAATAGAAAAGAATCTTTAAAGCAGAGACTGCATACAGATGATATTAAAAAGGGGTTTGGGATGGAGAACAGAAGTCACCAGAGACTGGACATTCCTTAATGAATATTCTTTCATGCACATTCAGATACCTGCAGGAGTTCAGAATGAACTGCGTGTAAGTACAAATCAAATTACAAATTTTAGGAAGTGGTGATTATTCATTATGTGCAAATGAGTATACTAGAATCTCTTTATGACCACTATATGAATATTGCTCTGTAAAGAGAACCAGGAGCTGCTTATTATTTAATTCATGATAAAATTTTAGTGGGAGTTCATGTAAGAACACAAAGTATTTGCCATTCTTTGTAGGAAGTTGATAGCATCTAAAATTGATGGGATGGAAAATAGCAACATAAATACACCTTTAAACTAAAGAGACATCTATCAGAATAGAAAATTAACAGAATTTATATTAGGGGTGTTAAGTAGACCAGATGCTTTGTGTATGAAGCCACACATAGTTAAACACATGAGCACTTTCAGGATTTTCACCACAATCTAAGCAAATCCTCCCCCAGAAGATCATCTGGCCATCCTATAATATGGTCAGTTCTACCTTTGGTGAGGGATAATTATCTGTATTCTGTCAATCATGTTTTAAATAAATGCTGATTGGCCAGGCAGAAAGTATAGGTGGGGAAAACAGACAGGAAGTGGAGTTGGAGCAAAGAAAACAGAAGTATTCTGAGAAGAAGGAAGCTTCCTTCGCAGTCCAGCCCAGTCTACTGAGACGCAAGATGTAATCTCCCTCCCTGGCTGAGAAAGGTACTGAGCCATGTGGCTAACATAAATAAGAATAATGGGTTAATATAAGCTACAAGAGATAATAAGAAGACTGAGCTAACGGACCAATCCGTTATATAACTTATGGAGCTCTTTGTGTGACTTTTTTGGGGGTTTGTTGGCTGTGGGGTACCTGGCGGGACCGAAACCCCAACAAGCCAGCCCTCATGTTACATACCTTGAAATAGCATTGGATTCCACAAGCTAAGAAATTAATCCCTAAATGGTTGTCCCTTGTTTTACATAACAATCATAAACACATATTATGACTTGTGTTGCTTAACACATAACGCCTTCTAAGGTTCAGTTAATTTGTCAGAATAGCTCATATAATTCAGGGACACACACTTAACATTGATTATAAAGGATATTGTGAAGAGAGCTGATAAACAGAGAGATGGAAGAAATATATGCCCAGGTAAGGAATGAGAATGGTTTGGTGCTTCTATCGCTCTGGGGAAGGCCATCCTTCAGGTATGTGGACCTGCTTAGAATCCACAAGTTTTTCAAATGTGTTCTTTTGGGTATTTTTGTGGAGACTTCCTTACTTGGGCCTAACTGATTAAATCCTGTGCTGTGTAGGTTTTTCCTTCTGAGATAAAACATTCTGTCTTCGAGGGAAGTTTGTTAACATGCTTATGTTCTAAGGGGTGGTAGGTGAAACATTCCATCTTGCAGGGAAGCGAGTGAGACCCAGGAAGTAAATAACTCAAAGCTTCAGGAAGTCCCTGAAACTAATTAGATTCACTGGTTTCCTTCCCTAAAGATATATAAGCAGTAAAGACTGCTGAGAGAAGCTCTCAAACAAGCCTAGCTACCTAGCAGAGAGACCTCAGACAGCAAAGCTGCCTAAAAAAGACACCCCCAACCTTCTGAGCTTCTTCACTCAGGAACTCCAGTCTTCTAGCTTTGTAAGCCCTCACCCCTATCTGGTTGGCACTTTGATGATAAAGCTGTCTTTGTATTATTTCCACCACTGTAAATAGCCCCTCACCTACACTTCTTTAAGTAATACAATAGAACTCATTGGTTCACCAAATTGCACCTTGCTGACATCAGAACTTTATTCTGTCATTGGTCCCCTGTCTAGAATGAACAAATGCTGTTTATGTTCCCCAGGAAGAGTGTCACACAACACCTTATGCTTGAGTGATCAGCGTTGCTTTTAATCCTTCTCACTTCCCTGGAGGTTGGAGGAAGGGTTGCAAGTTCCATTATCTTAAATGTTGGCTTTTCTAGGTGTGTGTCCATATCTTGAAGCTCACTAGGGACCTACTACCCCACTAGACATTTTATTGGCATCCACAAAAACATGCATCCCTTTGGATAGCCCAAATATTTTATAAGCTATGTTTCATGAACCAGGGACAGAGATCAAATATGTATTTCTGGTTATATCATAGTGTCACAATATATATGAGTTATTTACATATAAGAGCATGTTCTATAATCAATAACATCAAAAATATTTCACACAATTTTTAGATCATCATATACCAGCATACTTATTTAATAATAGTATATATTGCATACCTTTATAGTCATTACCTGTTACCAGGTTAGTTCTGAAAATAGCCAATTTCTCAATATATACTTTGAATATATGGTTGATATGAAAGCTCTGCCTCTGTATTCAGTGACCTTTAATTTAGGCACATGTCCCTAAATACAAAACCCCTCCCTCTGCCTCCACCTTCCATTGCTTTCCCTCCGTTCATTTAACTTGTCAACTTTATGCCTTGCTTTTGGATTAATGGATGTTTGCAATTCTTTGCATCAATTTCCTGAAAATAAGCCAATCATGTAAGGTAATAAAAGCAGGTTTGTCATAACATGCCTCTGATGAACAAGAACAATGCTGTAGTACAAAAAGTCTTTCAAAGCAAGAGTCACCCAGAAAGACGGGCAAACAGAGCTTGAGTTTTATGGTCCATATCAATATTTTACTGTGGTTACAAATTAGCGCAGATGCCAAGATAGTTTATGTTGCCAAATGGCTCTTTTATTTTGCAGCACATGGTGTGTGTTCTATTTAGCAGTGAACACATCTGCTAGAACCGTTTTTTCTTTTCTCTCTCCTTGCATTTTTTTTCACTGTGTGTGTGTTTGTTTGCAATTCTAGTTCCTCCAAAGATACAAACTCATACATCAGCCCAATGCAAGTTTTATGACTTATAAACATTGTTAAGCGATGCTATTCTGAACATTTGTGGGCTAGGAAATTGCTGCTTTGGGAAAGGTATTTTTAGTGGTAAAAGTACTTTTCATTAATCTCAATTCTCCAGGTTTAGAACCTAAACAGAGCAGGACGACTCTGAAGGCAGCTGGGTTTTCCATCCCTTTGGGAGTATGCAAATCTAGCGAGGGCCGCAAGAAACAGGTGTTTTGTGCAATGCCATTCACTGGCTTCCTAGTCACTTTTCTCTACTGCACATTGGAATCTTTGGCCAGCTTGGCAGAGGAGTGTGTCAGAGGCAGGGGTGTAGAAATGGAGTAATACCTCTCCATGCCAATGGAAACAAGAAGTGTGTTGTTTTCAGGAGCCTCTGCTAGCTCTCTACCTCCAGCTTCACCTAGGCATCTTCCCCACTGAGTCGAATCAACCTTTCCCGAAGCAGTGATCAATGAGGGGTGTTGTTTAGAGAGGAATTGAATGATTCAGCAAAGTGGGGAGATGGCAGATAGACATCTGACAGCAGGAGGGATGGGACAGACTGACAGTGGCTTTTCTAGCCCCCCAATCCACAGAAAAAAGGTGCATAATGGGAGAAAGGGAGGGATGACAGACCAAGGGATGGAGAGCTGACCAGGCACAATAACCCTGCCTCTTTATCAATTCCAATGTTATTGGCATTTTAGATTTTAGTATATTAGCGTAAAGTAACTACAATTGATCTGAATGACAGAACTCCTATCCCCACACACAGATACATGTGAAAAAAAAAATCTTTAGACAGGCTATTTCTTCTCCCATCTCTTTCTATTAATCTGGTTACACATTCCATGATTCCTGCTAACCCCCTTAATCCACCCCACGTGCAGGAACATAGCAGCCTCAACTATTTTAACGCACACACTGGGAACTTAATTTCCTCTTAATTTTGTTCTTTTATTTGTGATACAGAATACAAATAAGAATAAGGTTTTGGCCAGAGACAAAGGCAGAATTTTTCCTGATCAAGGCAGCTCTTAGCTGCTTGGGGAGGGAAGAAAATGTTGATAACTGTATGGTGTCTAAAACTATCACTGTCCTAAGCACAGGAGCAGTGGGGATCTTGCAGACTGATTTAATAGTGTGGCTATTGTAGTGGGCTGGGTGTCCGGTTGCTGTAGTAGGAGGGAAGGGACCAGGAGAGAATGAACACACACTTTAGTCCAAAGAAGGAAAAATACCTTACTGAGTCCCCTGACCGAAGATAATCAGCTGACCATCCCCTAGAATACCACTACCTGTAATGTGTGTATGTGTGTGTGTGTGTGTGTGTGTGTGTGTGTGTGTGTGTGTGTGTTCATTTGAGAGCAGTACTTTTATTATTAGTTAACTGGGGCGAGGTTTTTTTTGTGTGTATGCAAGTTACACCATGTGAAGGATTATAGTTTAGATGGGATAGTGTATACTTCTGGAAAATTAGTGTGAGTTACCATGCATTTATTAATATACGTTTATTAATATACGTTTGTGTAATCTCTGCCATGCAAAAAGTGCCCATAGAATTCAGGGTAATGCAGATTATGGCAGTACTGGTCAAAAGGTTGGTCACAGGGCATCTAGGTGTGCAGTCACAGAATTCTTTGACTTGAATTTGACTGTGCTTGTGGAAAGTCCTTCCTGGGTCTTGCTCCATTTTTGATCTTTAATCAAGGGTCTTTTCTCCATGTTCCCTGCTGACAGAATAAGAAACCCAATCTTAGGAAATTGATTCGAGATCTGTTCTTTTTGTTACTGCTTCCAGGTGAGCAGGTGCAAATTATTGGCCCTACCTATTGGAAAGTTTCTACACCCTGATAAGCCTTTCTGCTGATGCAGCAATCCAAATCAGACAAAACAAACCGAATTAGAAAAAGTCCAGATTTACTGGGGAAAAAAAAAGTTCCTACATGATTTCCCAGACCCCCAGAAAAGAGAAGGGAAAGGAAGACTGGTAAACCATGTCTGTTTGCTGGGGGGGCAGTTTAAATACCCTGTGGGAGTGGTCTTCAGCATCTCTGGGGGAGAGTCTTCATTTGGAGGGCTTTCTGAAATGTGTCAGGATTTGGAAAGAGAGGGGAGGGGTCTTGGGGTGAAGCTTCCATCTGAACATCCAAGATTCTTTGGGTACATGGACACCAGGGGCTCAGGGTGAAGGTTCCACATGAACATCTATCATTTATGGCTCTGATTTGAGTTCCATGAGGTGTCACTAGAAGAGAAGCACAGATTGGAGTGTTTTGGCTGGAACCTTATAGTCTGGTTCAGGGAGCCCAAGGGCAGAGGAGCTTTCCCTGGTGAGGTTAAAGTTTCCGTTGAAGCATCATCTAGAGAGAACACAGTTGAGCCCCAGAAAGCACACTCTTGACAAAACAGATTAAAGCTTTAGGAAACAAGTACAAGAATTAAAGAGGCTTGGAAGTGGTCCCAGTAAGGGAAGCAAACAGCACAGTTATGGCATTCTCATCATCCAGGAGTCTTGATCTGCTGCGTTTTTCTGTGAGAGAGAAAGAAGCCAGCCACCTTGGACTTTCAGCCATCTTGGAAATTCATAATCTTTGTTACCTAGCCATGGCCTTTCTTCAGATCTGTCATCAGGGAACCTGTCTATTCTTAGTTCCTTGTCATGGCATTTTCACAATCTTGGAGAATTAGAGTTTAACCACCACACCTCACCTCTCACAAATATACATGGTATTGAGGCAGCACACATCCCTCCCTCCACTGGCAATACAAGATAACTTGTATTATGAGTAGCTATGACCTGGCTACTCAGATTCAGTTAGCCACAAATAATACCCCCACAGTCCCACAACCAAAGGCATCAAGCAATGTGTTAGCCAAACACTTTGTGGGGACATTAGGTAGCTGGGCTACAGCAAAGCCTCATGGGAATGAGAGAGTAGGAGGATTGTGCGGGTAGAGGTTCAGATATTAATGACATTTCTTGCTTTGGGGTGGGGAAAGTTGTTACTTTGATAAGTTAATACAGTCAAAAGTTTTAACCTAATAGCCAAACAGATGTGAATTCACAAAGAGAAGTGGGTGACAAATGGCTGTGAAGAGGCCTAAAGAGAGCCCAGGGCTTGGTTCTGGACCAGTAGCCTTCCAACTCTTTCCCAACAGGAAGAGCTAATGAGTCAGCCAGTAGGGGCTTTGTTTGTTTGAGTGCACAGTGGGTATATTCATTCTCTTTTTTGAAAAAACTCTCTTCTTGCATAGATTCTATCTTAATATCCAGAACCGTTCATTTTTATGCTCTACAGAATGATGCAAACAACTCGCTCCATTTCAAATCTGGGTTACTCTGAGGGTCTTTTTGTAAAATTATTTTTAATTTCCACCATCTAGCTTTTGATGTTAAAATATGTATGATTATGAAGCCTCGAGTCAGAATTAACTTTAAAGCCATGATAAGCAATTAATTCATTTGGGTTACCAGCCTTCAGTAACACTTCTAACTGTAAGATTTTATTCCTAAAAAGGGCACATTTACAGTAAATGCTACTTCCTTTGGCAAAAACAAACGTGAGACGGGAGATAACTTGTTTTATCTAGTTATATTAAAAAAGCTAAGTATATTAAGATCTTCTTTACAAATCTTACTCAGGCAGCAGCTTGTGTTTCTAATTCTGAGGTCCAGGGTACAATATCATAATCTGCCATGCTAGATTAAGTTTATAAAACAACCCTGATGCAGGGTGCAATGCAATCGTCTACAGAGTAAATATGGCATAGCATAAAATATCTGCAAAACCTGAGGGTGACGATTAATCATCAGAAGTGACAGCCTAATCCATGATATCAGAACAGAAGTTTGGCTTTGTGAGTATTAGAATGGCTTCAGTAGAGTTTGGCTCCGCGTTGTGTGAGAACATTTAAAAGAAATATGTTCACATGAGTAATACTGAATTGGAGAGTTTCTTAGCACATAAATGTTCTTCTTAAGAAAGGTGAACTCTACCATCTTAGACCACTTTAAAAACGGTCATGTGGCTGGATATGGTGGCTGTGGTAGTTAAAATGAGAATGGCCCTCATAGGTCCTGTTGCCCCCCACTCCAAAACACGGACATGGCCCTGCCATTGGTAGAACTGTTTGGAAAGGATGAGGAGGTGTGGCCTTATTGGACGAGGCGGGTCACTGGGACCAAGCTTGGAGGTTTCAAAAGTCTATGGCATTCTTAGTCAGTTCTGTCTGCTTTGTGCATATAGACTAAGACATAAGTTCTTCTCAGTTATGGCTTCAGCACCATGCTGGCCTGCCTGATGCCATTCTTTCCACCACAGTGATCATGGACTCTAACCCTCTGGAAATTGAGCCACAAATTAAACACTTTCTTGATGTCTTGATCACGGTATCCTAACACATTGATAGAACATAGACTAAGATGGTAGGTATGTCTAAAATCCTAGAGCTCTGAAAGCAGAGGCAGAAGGATTATGAATTTGAAGTCAGCCTACACTAGATAGTAAGGCTCCAATTCATGCAGTAACAGTGAAAGATATCCATCATCAATTTCCTTGTCAGGTTTTGCTGTTGCTATTTCCTTGTTCTAATGCATAATCCCGAGTGCAGAGGGAGAAAAATGAAATCACGTCTCTATGTAAAGCTATCAGAATAGAGAGAGGTTTGCCCTGGCTTGCTGACTTGTGATTCTGAGTAGAAATTACTTTATTTTCACCATCTAGATCAATGTGCTAAGGATGAGGGCTGTATTCTGGAGTTAGTAGTGGCTTTGCATCAACCTTAAAGTTAGTAATGGCTTTATATCAACTTTGAAGGTGTTCTTCTTTAGAGGTTATGATAACTTGTCACTGTGGTATTAGAAAGTTGGGCTGGTTTGGCTTTGTTTTGTTTGTTTTGTTTTGGCAGCTGCACACCATAGAGCCACCTGCTGGCTTCTACAAAGAAACACATTTCCAGCATTGGAGATCATGAGGATAAAGAAAATCAAAAGGAACAAGAACACTATTAAAATGAACAATTTGAAAAGCAAATTTATTATTTGAGGCAGAAAAGGTAGCTTAGCTGGCATAGGCTGCAACCTCAGATCAATTCTCAGAAGCTACATAAAGGGGGAAGAAGCTTACCAACTCTCACTAAATTGTCTTCTAACCACACAGGTGCCATGACACTCACATCTACACACACACACACACACAGAAATAATATTTTTATTGAAAATGATTGACATAATAAGAACACATTCTCCTCAGTTCACTGCTGACATTTATGATTTACATGGATTTCAGGTTGCCTAAAGCAGGTTGTATCCAAAAGTGATTTTAATCCATTAATCATAACAAGTAGCATCACTAATGGTGTTATAAAGTGATTTCACATCCACTATACCTTAAAATTATTACTCACATTTTATAGGTAGAGAAAGCTAGCTGGAAACTTACGCTGGCTAAATTTCAGGGGAGCAGGGACCTCAGTCACAGGTATACAGCTTTGAGCAAGAGAGAAGCTGCCCTTTTCATCTTACCTGGTTGTCATGTGCTTCAGTTTTCTTTATACACTGCTTATCAGCTGTGTTTCATCATGCATTTATAAAGCATGCTGACTTTCAATGATTGTGACTTCTTTCAGGGCTCTGTTAAGATTGTCTTCCTAGGTTCAGAAACATTAACTAAAGCTTCTGGTGTTAGTTTCAGTGTTATCTAAGGACTGTCTTCATAGAATGGCCCCATTCTGCCTTGTCTGTGGAAGAACATTATATTTCCAGTTGAGGTGTCCTTACTAGTTTCAGAGCATGCTTAATTTTTGTTTTGATAAAGTACATGTTGTAATGGGTTTTCTGCGAGTTCCCAGCAGCTTGCTGCTGGGTCCCAAAAGCAGCCAGTCACAAGCAGGGATGGCACACAAGACCACGTGATAGAACTCCAAAGATGTGCTCCTCGTGGTCCTGACTTCCTTGCTCATCTTCTCCCTCCTTCCGCTCCTCATTGGGACCTTGGGAGCTCAGACCAGTGCTCCAGTGTGGGTCTCTGTCTCTATCTCCATCCATCACCAGATGAAAGTTCTATGGTGGTATGCAAGATATTTGTCAGTATTGCTATAGGATAGGGTCATTTAAGGTTGCCTATCCTCAGCTGCCCAACGGACTAACTAGGGACATCACCATGGGCTCCAGGGAGCCACTCTAGGGTCAAGTCTCTTGCCAACCCTAAAGTGGCTCCCTTAACTAAGAATTGTGGTTTCGTGCTCCCCTATCCAACCTTCCTTTATCCCAATCCTCCT
>NC_022011.1:12069515-12091212 GCF_000317375.1 Microtus ochrogaster | reverse complement strand
GGAAAAGTTGGGAGAGGCAGAAGCTGCCTCTGAGAGAGAGAGCAAGAGCTAGAGAGAGAGAGAGAGAGAGAGAGAGAGAGAGAGAGAGAGAGAGACTGAAAGAGAAGAAGAGATTAAGGCTGCAAGCAGGAAGGGAGTGGGCGTGTCTTGCCTCTTTAAGAGACAGAACATTAGACATGTGATTGGGTTTAACTTACCCTAGTCCTAGGAAAGATCTTGCCTTCTGTGTTTAGACCCAACAATATAGTAACTATTTCACTTTTGTGATTTTTCTATGTGCCATAAATAACCAGTCACTTCATGCCTAATTACACAACTTGTCTGTTCTTCTTACTACTTATGTTGTTTTCAATTCAAATAACTAAACAACTAAAGGCTCTGCACAGTCTGGTTTGTGATACACATGTGAAGCAGTGATCTAGCTCTCTTGTTGACAAGCCTGAAGTCACTAGAGAAGTTTCTTTTCCCACGGAATCACATTCTCTTCCTCAACAAGCATCAGGTCAGTGACAGTCACCAACCAACACATTTCCAGAGTGTGTGTTTAGGAATGCTCTATTTCTCATGTTTTGTTTTGTTTTTTTTTAATGATTGCATTTGTAAAACTATTTTGTCTTTTAAAAATTTTTAATTTTTCCAACTTTTTAAAAGTACTTTCTACCATACTCTATTTTGGGGTATTATGCCATTTAACTCTTTTTCCTTTCAGCATTTGCTGTCAATACTGTTAATTCATAAACCTACAATATCTGGAGTTTGAAACAAACTTGGCCATTCCAGATAATATGAACTCTCATATTTGAGAGTAGCCAATGTAACTCTGGTCTTCTGTCATATTAAGGGACTAAGAGCTTAGGAATTCTATGACTCCCAAATAGGATGAATATATGGAATCCCTATTCTGCGTTCAGAACTCTCACATCCTACATATCCTCATCATCAGTACAAACTTTTCCTTGTCTACAACTTGCCATTGTTATTTGGAATACATTCAAGTTCTGTCTCTGGCCTTTTAGTCTGTTAATGACTTGGCTTGTTCCTCTCCCACTCTTCTGCCCCATTTGTTCCCTTCAGCTCACTGAAAGGGCTCCTTGAAGTTGCTGCTATTCTATCCCAATATCCCGACTTGCCCTTTTAAGCTTTGTCGTAATCTTTCTTTGCAGCCACTTTATGTGCTTTGCAGAGTTATGCTGGTTTGAAGTTGATTTCTTCATGTTTATCCATGAAATGGTTATCTTCTTCAGAGTTTCAAAGGACAGATATCTTTCTCTGTCTCTCTATATGTATGTGTGTGTGAGTGCATGTGTTTGTGTATCAGTGTCTTAGTACTTAGACTTTCTTTGATGCTCAGTAGCTGTTATCACTTATAAACATCATGCAGAGAGTTTGGATATAGACCTTATTTAGTGGGTTATACAGAGGAAAGGGAAGGGGGAAAGGGGAGGGAAGAAGAGAGAGAGAGAGGCAGAAAGAGAGAAAGAGAGAGAGAGTGGAAGGGAAAGAGAGGCAGTAGTTACCTTTTCAGAAGAAGGACAAAAAGAAAGAGAGTAGGCTAGAGAGGAGGCAGGAGATCTGCTAGCCTTCCTGGAAGGGGAGGGGGTTGGCAGTTGGCAGGGCTTGTCCCTTAAAGGGACAGGGTACCCATGTGACAGACCAGGCCAGGAGATTATAACAGTCTCATCTCTTTCTTATAATAAAAAGGCAGGGAGTTAAGCCTAACAGGTTGAGAGAACTGGGAAGGTAGATTCTCAAGACAGCTTCCTGTTTATTTGTGGGCATCATCTTGGAGGGGAGGGTGGTTCTGAGAAAGCTGGGTGTTGGTCACATGCTGGGATAGCTGGTCACTTTACTCCTGTCCATGATTTGTGGTATGGAACTGTTTGGTGCCTCTTGGACATAGCAAGGTGTTGGCAAAACAAAGGACAAAATTAAGTTTAGGAAGAAAAAAATTTAGGACCAGGTGTTCTTCTTAAAAAAAAAACAGGGTGAGTTCTTCTTAAAACACGGGGCACAAGACAGACACACACGGCGGAACAAACACAGACACGACACGGCGGCTCCCACGTGGGTCCACTTTAATGGGGGAGGGGAACACAAGAGGGCGGGGAGGCGTGCAGGACACACGAGGGAAGGCGAACGAGAGAGAGAGCCTCGTGTGGCCCTGCCTTTTTAATGGGGAGCGCAAGGGTGTCTGGGAAGGATGTCCCGTACCTGTACGCAGGTGGTGTGCACACAGGTATCCATAGTCCAGGAGGAGTCTGGGAGTTGTAGTTTCCAAAGGAACAACACCAGGGAATTGAGAGGGGTGTATCTGACCTGTTTAAGGTGGATCCTTCAATTCAGCTCCCTGGAACTCACAAGAATTTTTTGAGTAGCTATTTATACATGGATAAAATTAACTTTTCAATGAAAGCTTTTTCTTCATTTTTACAGTAAGGAGCTGGGACAAATTAAGCAGCACATATTAAAGACCTAGATACTAACCTAACAAGTCCGCCAGAAGACAAGCCTATTGCTCTTTCATACCTCATACATACCTACAGATAGATTCTCATGAAGACATTCCCATGGAGAAAGACCAAAGCGTGGAGCTGGATTTAATCGTGTAAGCCCATACCCTCAGGAACACACACATTAATCCAGAAAAATTGCAACACAAGGCCAGACAAATTAAAGAGTAAGTTAAAAGTTGGCTCAGCCAACTATCATAGGGAGTCCCTGTCTCACTATTTTAAAAGAACACAACAACAACAACTAAAACTGGGCTTGAGGGTGGGGATCAGAGTGTCTAGTGATGTGTGGCTTGGAGGTTGAGTTCTAACGTAGCATTAATTAAGTCTCGGGCCAATGTGCAGTACAAGAATAAGAGAGAGAAATGAATAAGTAAACAAATAACATTGAAACACTGAATTCTGCACTGTACACAGCATGAAGTAAACAGTGGTGAGAGGGTGATTTTGAAAAGCGTGGCTTTGCTGGTTGGTGGAAAACATCCTGGCCCAGTGGTTCTCTGAAAGTCAGCCTGCAGGCAGGGGTCTCTAAATAGGCTGGACTAGTCTGCCTCACCCCTGGGGGAATGGGCGGATCGTAATTAGCACTTGAAAGCTGAGGTTGGTGCTGAAGTTGATAGATCCGCAGCAGGGAGCCTTTAATATAAACTGCTGCCTTCATTAGCGATTCGGAAAATAAGCTTCCCTGATCTTTCTCAAGATTGAAAAGGGAAAATCTGCTTTGGAAATCTACCTTTCTCTTAGTGACAGGGAGAACGAATACCCTGGACATCTGTCAGAGTGATCTCATGTCATGGACTTGGCCTGCATAAAGAAAGGGTTCCCTTATTAAAAAAAAAAATCTTCATAGAAAACAGAGTTCCCATTCATTAAAGCTCACTGCCTGGGGTAGGCAACCTGCATTTCAATGCCTGGTTTGGTTTATTTTCTGGTGCTTTCTTAAACCATACCTACACTCCTCTGTAGAGGACTGACTGTATTCAGAAGCCAGTTTCTATGTCAAATACAGATTATCTATCAATATTTGAGAATATTATTTCTCAAATAACTAAAATGAGTCTAAAACATTGCACCCATTAAAAGGTAGAGAAATGATCCCCATGACTGGCCCTCTCCTCAGTCTTCCAATGCTTTCCCCAGCACCGATCTAAGTTAGCATTAGCAAATGTCCATCAGGCAAAGGTTCCTGTGAGTATTTTGAGTCCCTTCATCTCCCATCCTCCCTGTGCTAGCCTATTATACCTCACTTGAGAAAACCAACTTGAAGGAAGAAAGATTTACTCTGGCTTGTGATTTCAGCTTGGCTGTTCATTTTGTTTACATTGCTGTGGGTTTGTGACCTGAGGCAGAACGCTATGCAAGGAAGGAATGGCAGAACTGGCTATATCGTGGTGGCAGGGAGATAAAGAGAACACAACAGGAAGAGACTGGCATCCCAATATGCATTTTACGGTCACCAACTCTAATAAACTACTTCTTCCAAGTGAACCTCACTTCCTAAAGGTCCTGCATTCTAGCAGCACCAACAGCTAGCAGCCAAGCCTTGTACTTGACTTTCCACACATCTCAGGTCATAGCCATTGCACAGGTCAGAGAACTGTTGCAATAGATTGCTAGGTTAGATGCTTTTCTTCTTTAACCTCCCAGAAACGCATTGGCCAAGCTAAATGTCCATTGAACCTGTCAAATGGTATGCACAGCGCGTATTCAAACTGTGTCGCTAGGTCTCAAAACCCAGGTGTGTTTCCTTCGTGCTAACAAATGCCCTGGAATCAGCATTATCCAAGTGAGGCGTGCTCATCAAGGACTATCACGAGACTTAGTTAAGAGCTGTGACAAAGTAATATGCAAAATAGTGGTGATGGGCAAAACCCAAAGCCACTCCACATAAGAGCACTTCTCTACAAAGCTGCAAATGACTCCCCTGATACTGAGCCTGACAGAAGGACGGGGAGACTTGGGCTGTGTAGGTTAAGATGGGCTTACCTCAGAGTTTGGTTAAAGTGTCTTGCCTGCTCAGAGTCAAAAGTTCCAGCACAAGCTTTTACTGTGCAAGTTGCCTGCATGGAGTCAATAATTCCAACGTCTAGAAAGATTTAAACTAAGAACGTTAAGACGGCAATGAACCATGTTTAAGATCTACGCGTATACAGCCTCCTTCGTCTTCCAGCTAGCTGTAAAACTGCAGTTTTCTGGAATCTCATAAGAAACTATCAAAAATAAAGTAAAATTCCTGTCTTCACCCCCTTGTGCAGACCTCATAGACTGTGGTTTTACCTGATCATATTACAATCCTGCCAAAGGCACCTCCAGGTTTACCCTATTATGTTGTTTATCAAAAAAAGGGAAAAACAGTTTCTTAATGATCCTTTGAGATGTAACTGACTGCCAAGAAAATCCTGTACATATATTGTAGCTGCTACAGAGACACCAAAGAATGACTCAGCCCATGGAGAAGCCCACACACATATTCCCACACCTGAGCGCGTCTCTTTCCTTTTACGAACGTCTTTCTCCTCACTCCCAAGCTGCTCAAGTCCCTTCTTAATGGGCTCTTCTTCATGCTGGCTCATGCTGGAAATCTTTTCTGCAACAAAGTCAAGAATATGGCCTCACCAGAGTGAATGTTACTGAAAAACCTGCTCTAATTTTTGCAGGCATGAACATTATGCTGGGCGTCTCTGCCCCTATGCTCTGCTGCCGACGATAACCCACATCTTGCCTACTAGTGAATCCCTGGTGAATAGGAGGCTCTTAAGAAGTCAACAGATGAATGGATGAGTAAGTGGAGAAAAACATAAGGCCGGATAAAATAGTATTTCAGTCAGTGGGACGAAGTTAAGGTAAAAGCAATCCTGATAGGAAACACTCCCGTAAAAATCAAGAACTATGGAGGTTTCCTAGGAAGGATTCGAACTGATGTTTGATCATGGGGGAAAAACAGCCTGTATGGCTCTGTAGACTTGCATATTCTCTTTGTCCAATCATCCTTACTGTTTGGGTGGATGTGTCACCCTAGTTCCTGGCATCTATATATCCAAAGAGTCTGGAATGTTCAGGTGGAAGCTCCACCCCAAGTCCCCTCCCCTCTCTCTCTTCAAACCTTGCAGCATCTTAGAAAGTCCGCTAAATGATGACCCCGCTCCCCTCTGGGGTCAAGACCACTCTGACAGGGCTTTTCAACTACCCCTCAGAAAATAGACCTGTGATTTTCCTGTCTTTCTTTCCCTTCTCCTCTCTGGGGGTGCTGGAAAATCATCTGGGAGTGCTTTGTCCATTAAACCTGGGCTTTATAAAATTTTGGTTTGATTTGGTCTGATTTAGATTGTTGTGTCCGCAGAGAGGTTTATTGGGGTGCAGAAACTGTTCACTGATAGCTATAATACCACTATGGCACTAATGTTCCAAACTTCATTTATGAATAAGATCCTGCTGCACTCTGGACAGTTGAATAGACGATCTTTCCCAGGTAGAGGTGGCAAGCTGCATTTATAACTGGCACCCATAAAGACACATAGGCTGGTTTAAAATTGCATACCCATGAATTAGAGACAGACCTGACCAGGGTAAATTGCACTGCCTTTGGTTTGAGCCTGGATATACAGTTTATATGCTGTGTTGTCTTAAAAAAGACAATAAAACATTATGAGCCTTGGTTGCTTAATTTGCAAAATAAAATAAAAAGAATGTCATCATCGGTAAAGAGTTTGCATTCAGTTCCTGGGCTTTTCTTACTAGCTTTGCTGCTTAGCTTAAATTAACATAGCACCTTCATTTCCTTTGGGGATCCTGTCAAAGTTTCACTCTCTTGGCCCCTGATGCCACTAATCATATTGACCCCAAGTGCTTGCAGTTCTCCTACGAGATGGACTCCCCAATCCTCACCATAATCCTTTTCCTTTGCTACTGGTTTTGGGCAATAGGATAAACCCAAAAGAATGAACCCAAAGCCTCACACAGTAAGTATCGTCTGTAATCTGAATTCCGTTCCCAGCCTCTCCTAGGATTTGATTTTAACAGCTAAGAGAAAGCAAATTTTATTCTAGTATATAATTTCCATGAATTCTACATTGAAGTACCAAAAGGAGTGGTTGGGGTTGATGGGGGGTTGAATATGAAGAAATATATTATATGTCTCTATAAAATTTTACAAGATGTTAATAAAATGTATTACGGATTAATTTTTAAAAACACCCTTGCATTTCTATGTTGTGAAGTTATTACTGGGTAAAGGCTTGCAGCTAAATTCACACAGAAGCCATGGCAGTCATGCTGGGTTTTTGCAGGCACAAAAAGATGTGAGATGCTAGAGAAGGAATCCCTTATCTGCTTCCCAGTTGGAGAAAGCTGAATTAATGGATAATGAGAAATGCCATTGAGGAGAGGGAACAAAGTATTTAGTATCAGGAGGACACAACTAGTGGGGAAAACCAGCCTTTTCTTCTCAAGTCTATTCTTCTTCCTTCTAGATGGGCATTATTTCATTTTTAAAATATTTTAAATTAAGATATAATTCACGACTTCCCCTTCGTAATTCTGTCTCTTTAAGAGACAAGCCAAGCCCACTCCCTTCCTGCTTGCAGCCTCAGCTTTCTCTCTCCCAGTCCCTCTCTCTGTCAGTCCCCAGCTTCTGCATCTCTCCCCGCTTCTCTGTTTTCCCCTTCTCTGTCTCTGTCTCTCTGTCTCTCCCCCTTCTCCCCTTTTTCCTTCCCCTCCATAACCCACTTAATAAATGTCCAACTTTACTCTACATGATGTGCCTATCCTCTCTCTCAGCCCTTCCCTTTCCTTCTTCCTAACTCTCCCTTGTCTCCTCACTCTGGCTCTTCCTTTTTGCCCTCCCTTTTACTCCCTCTCAAACTGATTCTCTTTTTCATTGATTATTCTTGTTATGCATATCTGAGATGTACACATATATAAATGCAACATGCTGAGTCCCTTTGTGAAAAGTTGTTTGAAAATTATAAGAGGGCCACTTTAGTTAGGAAATTCATATCCGGATACGCCCAGGCCTTAGTCAATTACAAAAATCAATAATTGCAATCCCAATGAGAAAAATAAGAAGTTTGGCTCAGGAATAGGATCTGTACTCAGCAGTGATGTCTTGATGTCTTGTTTATTTGTTTGATTAATTGAGGAAGTTAACTGAACTTAACAAGTAGAGAGAGAGAAATAGAGAGACGGAGACAGAGAGAGAGAACGATTATCATGTGTTCTTTTCTTTATTAAGAATCCTCCTTCCTCCCATTTCTGTTTGAAACAATGGCATTCAGATTTATTATAGCACATTAAGTTGATCTGTGATGAAATAGAAGCTGCTTTGTTTCACAAGTCATTACCTATGGCGTTTTTATATGTACTGTTATCTTGTTATATTTCATTATCCTCGTGTATCTCCATGTTCCTTTTCAAATGCATGGGGATTAACAAACTCACCACAAAGCAGAAATCAGGCTAAGGAAGGTACAGGGAACATGCAAAGTTCCCTCCCATACCAATTTGTCATGGAAGTGAAATAAATCAGATGTCATAAAACAAAGACAGGTTTGAATTCAGATCTCAAACCATGCATTAAAGCTCTTTATAGCAGCCAAAGGCAGGTTGCCAATATTAGAATTGGCTTGAAAATTCTTGAGAACCAATGAAAAGGAACAAGGCCGGTTAAAAATTGAAATCCCCTATCATACAAACGATAAACAAGTCACTGAGGAAATCTACCAATGGAGTCATTAGTGGGCTCTTATTCCAGTATAGCCAGCCTCGTCCAGAAAGAAAAGCTAAAAGTTTGTATTTTTAAAGGTGCACATCGATGAAGAGATAAAGTTGGTCTCACACAGAAGAGATGATTCTTAGGTTTGTGTTATGAGACTGAATGAACCAGATTTCCCCCACACCTTCTAAGTGTATCAGTGTGATACAGTTTAAGGGTTTGGATCAGTTTTGTTTTCTGTCAGCTAAAGAATTAAAAGGCAGGGAAGAATCTCAAGCGTGGCAGGTAGCAGTGGAGAGAGCTCAGACACCACAGGTAGCAGCAGGCAGAGTCAGCAGGTGAAAAAAGTAGCTATTGGAGGTGAGGACACACAGAGAAAGAGGACACACACACCTGCTGGAGACACACCGAGAAAAAGACCTTCTGCAAAGCAGATGGGGGCGGGGGTAAAGGTGGGTGGTGTGGGACTCAGAAGCCTTTGTTTTAAAGTTAGAGATGGAGACAGGGCTCCGAGGTTAAAGGAGCAAAAGAGTCAATTTGCAGTATAGCTGCTCACAACTGTCTGTAGCTCCACGTCTAGGGGACCTGGCAGCCTCACACAGACGTACATGCAGGGAAACCAACCATAATAAATTTAAGGGTTTGGGTTGAGAGACGATTCAGCAGTTAGGAGCCCTGGCTGCTCATCCCCAGAGGATCAGAGTTCAGTTCCCCACACCTACAGGGCAGCTCACAACTGTTACTACAGTTTCAAGGGATCCGACACCCTCACATAGACATACATGCAAGCAAAACACCAATGCACATAAAATAAAAATACATAACTCTTTAAAAAATTTTATAGGAAAATAAAAAAACAAACTCCCAGGTTTTTGTCTCAGATCAGAAAGGTGAAGAAGACACTTGCACCTTGGAAGTCCATCCCTTTTATTACCTAGTCCTGACTCTGCTCCCTATCTGTCTGTTTATCAGGGAATCCGTCTAACTCCTAGTTTCTCAAATATATTATGGAGTATGCCTTAAACAATAGTTAAAGTTAATTTACAGAGAGAACATTCGGCCATACTTCTTTAGTCTCAGTATAGAGAGGAGTAACTTTTCCTAAGACAGACTCTTCTGGCATTTAATGAAAGCCCAGGAATTAGCAAAGCCCATTCAGTCAAGGTGATTCTATCAGAGGGTTTTGTGCTTGTCTGGCTAGATTCAGAGAAAAAAAAATTCACCATATCTGGAGAAATGGATAGATTGCTTATCCTTCAAGCAAGTTAAATCCCTTCTAGTTGATAAAGCCTTGAGTAATCAGGAAATGAAGGAGACTAATAGATTCACCCTTGATGAAAACTGACACCCACCTGCAAGTCTGGAAGTGAATTTCCCAGACAAAACTTGCTTGGGTAATGTAAACCAGGCCTAGAAGGTGCCATTTGTATGCAAACAGACTTGAGGACTTAGTGCAATTGCTTTCTGTCCTCCGGATCACAAACAAGCTGCGCAGATTTAAAGTGAGCAAGGCTTATCTATAAATCTGGGAGAAAATAGACCAAGGTCACAGGCACAAAAAGAGGGGAGGGACTTAAAGGGGAAACTCAAACACCTGCCCCGAAAGCAGCAGCCTCCGAAAGAGGCAGCCCTTGGTTTCTCAACACGTTTGCTCAGCTGTTTTTTATCACTTTGAGGATAATGGCATCTGAACTCAACTCCTTTTGCACAAACAAGTAATTAAAAAAAGTTCTTCACCGTTGTTTTCTTAGTTGTGTTCCTGTTGCTTGGGACATAGTCACTTTTTTAGAGTGGCTTAGAGATTTGCTACCATACATAAGAAAAATAACGCACAAGAGCCACTTCTACATTTTATGGGTAAAATTTTTCTTCTCTAGTACATCTTACTTGTAAGGTTCCCTAACATACACTAGCATACTCAGAACCAAGAGAATGAAGATATTCTCTCAATTTTTATTGCAGCATTAACCTGGAGTTGACATTTATTCTACCCAGTCAGGATACGTGAAAATCTTACTAGGAATTTTGGAACGTTCTGGTGGAATTGCTACATGTTACAGGGGAAATGATGGTTCTCTCTTGGGATCCTTAATCTCATTAATAAAAGAAATTAAGAACAGACTCAAAAGGAAGCTTAAGGGCAGCTCTATTAGCACTTAAAAGAAAAACTCAAGGTAGGGAAACTGGAAATCTCTGCACCTCCCTAGAGAAGAAAGGCAAAGAAAAGCAAGAACTCTTTAAGTTAGTTAAACCTCAGAGAAGTCAGCCACGTGGTGGAACCGCAACCACGTAGTGGGTAAGGGACCTTTAAAAAAGAGTAAAGAAGCCCAAAGTCCCAGACAAAACATACTAAGTGCTCTGGCCAGGACCTAGAAGATGGCGACAGAGGAGAGAAAAGAAAACAAACAAACTAAAAGCAACAAAGGATGATTTATGCCTTTCTGAGTCAGTGCTCATGAAAGTGGGCCAACCTCAGCACAACTCATGGAAGGAAAAGTACACTAACTCACTGGAGGGATAATTTTGGAGAAGTAATTATTCCTCCTAGCTCTTAGCCCTGTGGTTGACCTGTCTGACTGGACTATCTCTTAAAGAAGGGACAACTATATGTCTCCACCTAGAGGTAGGCTGTATTCTTTGTTGTAGCAGAAATTAATGTGTGGGAGCATTTTGCTGAAAATTATAAAAATTGTGGCAGTTTCTGATTAAGAAACAGATCACAAAGAAGAGGAAATATAATGGGAAATATATCTTGCTCCTCAAATGTAAAGGAAAAGTGTTGTTTGTCTGTCTGTCTGTCTGGTTGTTGTCAAGTGTGATAAAACCTTTTTAGCACGGATTAAATCACATGGAATTGGATGGCTGTGGCAACTGAGAAGACCAGAAATTGGGGAGATTCCAGCATCACTGGCCTAGGAAGGAAATGGGCAACATTAGCATGCTTCTTTCCCAGCTCCTTTTTTTAAAGTAAAATTTTGCCTCTGCTCATTGAAACCCCAGCTACCACATGAGGCAAAGATAGTAAATCTAGCCATAGCCCTTTCAATGTTTGTATCCAGAGGAGAAAAGATCACGCAAAATCCAAAATCCAAAGATTAAGTTTGACTTTTCATGTTGGTGGCCTGTGTTCATGGCTGAACCAATAATTCCAGCAAAAGGAGCGAATGCCCTTGATGGGTGCAGCTTTAGCTATAGAATCCCTTCCTGGATGAAGAAAACTACGAGCAGATGGGGTGGAGGGTCAGAGGAACATCACAAACTGAGAAAGGTAGAAATGTGAGCCAAGGACCTGGAATGCATTCAAGACCAATCTACTGCAAGCTAGAATAACAATCAGGATGGACTGAAAATGTACTTCACATTACCATTATAATCAGTGCTCTATGTGTATAAATCTACTTAGTCTTCATATAGACAGGACAAGGCAGTGGTGAGGGAAGCCAGTGGGATGGTTTTAGGACAGTGGCCTCGAAAGTGAATAGTCCTATGGCTTCTTATCCAAAAGTCAGAACTCTCTTTGGTTCTACAGGCAGATCTATCCTGGCTGGAGGGGAGAGATATCACAAACATGTAAGAGCACTCGTGTGCTCTTTTTACCTTTCTTCCCCTCTGACTGGCAATTTACATGAACTCAACTGCCTGGATGCTAGGAGTGAGGGTGTGAACTCCAGTCTAGACCTGTGGCTTGACGGATCAGCTCACCCCCATGCTTTAACCCCGTGCAGCACTATTAGCTCCTAGGTGGTGGCACTTGTGCCAAACTGTCTTTGGGAACTGTTCCTGCCACTTTGGATCTCTGCTTGTTTGGTTTCTCTTAAGCTGTCTTGTATAACCCATGGTAACTCCTTTTTAAAAGTCATATTGTTCATGAAAGTCATCCTTTGAGTAGAGACAGCAAAGGATGCAGAAGCCAGTCTCCAAAGGTAGTTTTGGCAGCTGTTGATTTGGTTGTCCTGGACCCTAGTCCCTCAAGTTATTGCTCACCTGAAGTGAGAAACTCTTTATTTTAATCCAGGGACTCTCAAGTTCTTTCCAGCCCCAGCTTTCCCCTGTATCACAAAAATATGGTTTCTTTTTTTTTTTCCAAAGAGGTAAGGAAATTGACATAAACAGAGGATGAGCAACTTATCAAGTTCATATTACCACAAATACTAAAGGCCAAAGGTCTAGATATTTGCTCTGAAGCACCACATTCCATCATCTCTGCAGAGTCAATAATAGCCCATCACTGTGCATCAGAAGAGAGTGATTCATCCCAATACTGGGAGGAGGGAGGCATCTCTACCTTTTTGTTCACAGAATTCTGACCTGGTAATGTCCAAGTGTATTGAATGGTTGCTACTAGCAGCTTAAGTCTTGGGGTTCTGCAATATAAAAATTAATTTGTTATAACTGCTCAAAATAAGTTATAGTATAGGATAGAAAGATTTGCACAAATCAAGACTCTTGTCCGAGATCGCTGGAGTCTACAAAAAATAATTCCTCTCACTGCAGACCTTATTGGTGTGCCTAATGAAGTATATTGGGGATTCACGCTAAAATTTTATAGCTTTTATCCACAAGGAAACATTGCATTTTATAGTAATATTTATTTGAAAAGCATGATTTGCACATTAAGGGCAAAATAAATCGTTCTCATGGTATGGAGGTTATCAATAGTGCAATGCACTAACAGAAGCTACCTCTTGTTTTTTTGTTTTAAATTTAGTGCATGCAAATGCACAAAGGTGTGCATGCATTTGTGTGTATGTGTGTTTTTGTGTGTGCATGTGTGGTATATAAGTGTATGTGCATATGTGTGGGGAGATGTCATTGTACATGTGTGGCAACCAGAGTTCAATGTCGGCTTTCCCTCTTTAGAGCTCTTTGACTTACTTTTGTCACACAATCAATCTCTCCATAAACCTGGAACTTGCTGTTTTGAGAAGACTGGTTGGCCAATGAGCCCCCAAATCTTCTTGTTTCCATTCCTCAAGCCCTGGAATTACAGCCATGAGCTGATTTGTATAACTTTCATGAGGGTGTTGGGAGTCTGAACACTTTATCTGCTGAGTCACCACCCCACCATCATAAATGCTTTATTTTTAGATCATTTCTTTTATAATTGTTCTTTTGAATTGTAACTCAATTATTAATTTCACCTTGCCAGTGCCTGGTGGTGCACTGTTGTAATTCAAGTATTATGGAAGTTAAAGCATAGGATGTAGAAGTCAAGGCCAGCTTGCATTGAATAGCATACTCAGTAATAGCCTGGCCTAGATACCAGAACAAAATAAAATCTTGGTGAATTCTTCAAATTGATTTGTATAAAACTGTATCTGTGTAAGAGTAGGTCGATCCCTATATACTTACAGAGAAAATCTTTATAAGCAGATAAAACAAATTGGATGGGTCGTCTTAATGGTGTGTCTGCATTTGACAGGTAAGATTCAGTTTTACATGTAAACTTAATTCAGAATATCTATAATCCTATTATGGGTTGTGCTTCTGTACATGATACCATAACAAGTTTATGGCAGCCAGAATGCCTAATACAGCAAACCTTTCTCATGGTCTTTGAGTCTGGGTAGTCCATGATCAGGATGCCAGATTCTCTATTCAGGGTTTGATGATGGTCCTGTTTTTCA
The DNA here is from genome assembly GCF_000317375.1 of Microtus ochrogaster. NCBI lineage: Eukaryota > Metazoa > Chordata > Mammalia > Rodentia > Cricetidae > Microtus > Microtus ochrogaster. The sequence continues at coordinate 12,077,365 of NC_022011.1, read as the reverse complement.
GTTGGAATCCCTCCTGCTATACCCTCCAGCCATTTTTTCCTCTCTCTCTCTCTCTCTCTCTCTCTCTCTCTCTCTCTCTCTCTCTCTCTCTCTCATATCACATCACAGTTTTATAATAATTGTTCTTTTGTTTTGTTTTCTGCTTTTTTTCAAGATAGGGCTTCTCTGTAGCTTTGGAACTAGCTCTTGTAGCCCAGGTTGGTCTTGAACTCTCAGAGCTCTGCCTGCCTCTGCCTCCTGAGTGCTGTATTAAAGGTGTGTGCCACCACCTCCCAGCTATAATAAACACACTAATAATACCACAAAGACCTCATTATTATCTCCAAATTATTTCCCAAAGTTCCCATCCCCATTGCAATCACATTTGGAAAATTTAAAGGGTCCTAAACTTTTGGTAAGCAGGACTATGCTCCAAGAGCAGCTTCTACAGAAGTCATCAACGGAAGTAAACCTGGTATTCGTTGAAGTATGGTTGCTCCTAAGATACACAGTCTCTTGTATTTGAACCTTTACCAGCATTCATTTGCTGAGTTTTAGCATTTTAATTTGTAAATGATACTTTCTGTTAGATTTGGTATCATGTATATTTGTAGATTTTTATAGTCATGACTCGCTATGAATTGATATCTTTCTATGTGTCGCACACACTGTACAAGGTTTAAGTGGTTGCAGCCCATTCTACTGACTATTCCATATGCCCCAGACATTTTCATTCTTTGCCTTGATTATTAACTTTTCTAGACATATCTACAGTATGGCTATGAGTCTAGGTTACAGACATTTTTTTCCTTTAATTGAGGATTATTTGGTGAAAACATTAGTAGATCTAAATTTTATTAGGAGGCCTTAGATGTCACAAATTTCCAATGTATGTGTAGTCACGATGCTCTATTCTATAATGACTGCTATTTTGGATGATATACTTTGATCTTACACCTTTTGCTCCAGGGACCTGTGTAGTGACTTTCTTTTACATTTATTCCTGGACCCGCTCTGGAACTGCATATAAGAATGAGTAGTGCAGACTTCTACTTTTAAGGAGCTCCAACAACTCCAGCACTTGCCTTCATAGTACCGGCTCACACTGGGGACTGGATTTTTTGTTGTTTGTTTGGTTTGGTTTTTTGTTTTTCGAGACAGGGTTTTCTTGTGTAAGATTCTGGGTATTCTGGAACTCTCTTTGTAGACTAAGGTGGCCTTGATTACAGAGATCAACCTGTCTTTCTCCCCCCAAGTGCTGGAATTAAAAGCATGTGCCACCTCTGGAGCAGGACTAGAATTTTTAATGATGCCAGTCTATAAAAACCAAATTGTCTCTCTAGTTCTGCTCAGCACCCTCGTTCCCAAGCAATGGTTTCCAAATCAATTGTAAGTTAACCCAACATCTCTTACATATACACAGCTAGTAAAAGTATTGGTATCAGATTGACTTCCTGTAATTCTCCACTCAATGAAAATCTTCCCGCGTGACAGTCAAATTTTATTTACTAGAAACATGGCTTTTTGTCTGCAATCCTCTACAGTGGAAGAAGAGGCAGAGTCTTTGGAGGCCTAAAAAAATCAGTTTCAAAGTTAGTTTGAGTTTAATATTAAATGATATTAGGGAAAGAAGAAAAGCTGTCAGAAATCAGTGACTCTTAATTTATAGAGAAGATGTAAATTTCCATCATTATCCACCTCTGCTTCATTGAAAAGGTATTCCCTGCACATTTATTAAATTTGTACCTTAAAAAACAATTTTTGACTCTCAGTCTCTTAGTCAAAAACGCTTGCCATTTTCCCTGAAGCAGTGTGTATTTTATTAATTCACACAAATTTCCCTCTCTTGAAATGGGTTAGTGAAATTACATTGCAGAAATACCTTCATATTCAGTTGAATTTAGAAGAGGAAGTATATTAAATGGTATTAGTTGAATTATTTAATAACACTCTGCCAAATGGATTCAGTCACAAAATAGTAACCTCATCTAAAAATATATATTCCCCCGGCTTTCAAGCATGTATCCTTCTATTTGACACCCACAGCCACAAATGAATATTGCCTTTGCTTGAATCACTCCCCACCCCACCCCCTGGGCTCCAGTTTAGCGATTATACATTAGGAAATGAGGAGTCCAGTTCAATTACTATTCTTGTTTTGCAAACTCTCATCCTGAACTTGAGGGTACGAAGAACACATCTCCTGGTGCCCCTGCATCAAGCAAACGTCAGTTGTCACTGTTGGGGCCATTAACTAGACAGGCCCAAAATAAAACTCAGAACAGAGAGGACATGTCATGCGTTCTATAAATTGTGTGTTCTGAGAACCTATTAAAGCTGACAGAGAAGGGGGCCTGCGGTGGGAGAGTCCCTGATTGCACCGTGTACTTTATTCCCTGTTGACTTTGGTTATGCCACACCTTTCCATTTCTCAGAGAAATAAATTAAAAGTCAGAAGTAATTTGCCTGACGGAGGGTGCAGGTGGAATTTCACTCAGTAGAGCATTTGCACACTGTGAAATCCAATTTAACCCCTTGATGGGGGGATAGTGTATTTTCTTTTGTTGACAGCTTTGTGGCAGCTAAAATAGGGACCTGATTAAATAGAGACAGTGAGAGATTGAGGTCTTGTTCTAACAGCAGGGGGATCAAGGCCTCTAATCTTGTCTCCCACACACTGAGATGAACTGAGGACCGAGGCAGGAGAGAATAACCTGGCTGTTTGGTACAACAGGAGGGGAAAATACTAAGAACGCACAAAGGAATTATGCACAACCATTCCTGAAAGCTACAAACGAGGCACGTGGAAATAAACAAGTTGGATTTGCATGCTAAGATGGAAAACGAAAGATAAAACTTTCCTAAACTAACTGAAAAGATGAACTTTGGCAAACGGGTTTGAAAAGATGAATGCTTCGCGATATGAAGACAGTGAGTTCGAGATGAATTGAAGATGTTACAATTTTATTTGTTCTAATTTTATGATTGTGCATATCTAGTAAAAATAATTTTCTGACATATGTTGTACAATTAATGAATCCTATCCAAACATGCCTGTCTTACAAACTCAATAATACTGTTTTGTTTATTCACCAAGTTTTATAGACTGTAATAGCTTAGTCTGGAAATTAATTTTCATCTTTTTACTTGAAGTCTCAGGAAGAATAAAGAAACTAAATTTTTTTTTTTTATTATTTTATTTATTATTATGTATACAGTATTCTGCCTGCAGGCCAGAAGAGGGCACCAGATCTCATTACAGATGGTTGTGAGCCACCATATGGTTGCTAGGAACTGAACTGGGAGAGCAGCCAGTGCTCTTAACCTCTGAGCCACCTCTGCAGCTCAGAAACTAAATTTTATGGCCTACTCCTAATATTCATTTTGCAATTTCGTTGGTTTGAATGTAGTTCTTGAACTGAGGTGTTGAGTCTAAAGCAGATAACCTGTTGTGTGTTTTGATTGCATTCTGACAATGAAGTTTGTTTTGAATCAGAGGGTGGAGCTACCCACTAACTGACCAAAATTAACCTTAAAGGTTTTGGTGACTGAGGAAGTAGTAAGGCGGGGCTTAGAGAGGATCTCAGCCTTTCTGGAGGAAGGAATGGAATTGGTAGGAAATCACTGGTGGCTTCTCCACTGCTTTCCTGATCGTTCAGGTTCTTACCCCGATATCTGACTCCTACTTTTTCATTGATAATGAATACTTCGATAAATGCTTCAATAATCTAACAATTATTTTTTTCTCTCACAAAACTCAGAAATTTTTTTTTCAGGTGCTTGCTTTCTGATTTTTCTGGTGCTGAGGTGTGGACACTTCCACACGTACCCTGCAGTAATTTCCCTGCAAGGCACTTCTACCTACTATGTGCAGGCTCTTCTGTTAATTCAGGGATAGAGTTGGGAAGTAAGAATTGAGGTTTCTATCCCAAAGGGTCTTCATAAGACCTGTGGAATGTGAATAAATATTATGTAAAGTATAGATTCAAATAAATGAGATAGACACGTATGTATGTGTAGAAACAGTACCCTGGCCTGTAGGTTTAAGGAAAATTTTGTTAAATGTACTTGAGCAGTTCCATCTTACTATCTTTCTCATTTACGTGCTTGCTTACGTAGTGAGTTAGGTAGATGGTTAGTTCGTCAGTTCAGTGATGAGATAGAATCAGGTACCTGGAACACATTGCCAGGTTCTCTTCCCTTGAGTAACGTCCCAGACCTTCATCCTGCATTTCCACTTTTGAGGGTATATGAGGTCCTGCAGTAACACAAATGGCAGATCGCTAAGAAATGAGGTGGATTAAAGTAGCATTTCCTCAGCTAATTTTACAGCAGAATCTTGTTCCAATGATTCCTGTTCAGCTTTAGTGGTGGATAAACATTATTCTTCCTGCGTGACATTCTTTCTGCTGTGAGGATGTTTGGTCCTACAGTGGCTCTGAGCCTACCATAGGATAGGATCGCCTACCCTTGGAAATCAAGGAGCATGCAGATACATGTGCGTGAGGTTTGTTTCCATCATTGGTATTGCCTAACACATTTTTACATCTTCGGCTTTGATATTCTTCCTACTTTCAGAGTCCCTTGGGCAAATCTCTTCCCACATGAGCTTTCAAGTTACTCGACTTCAGCTCCTGTCATTTCCAGCTTTGCTTTTCAACTGTTAATATTTCTGGAATAAGCAAAACGATTTCATGGGAAATTTACCTTTTTTGAATATTCTCTTATGGGAATTGGAGAGTACATATACATTTCGATATTCATTTATGTTGTTTAGTGATTTTTCTCGAAAGAGCACAATATTTCTAACATACATCCCTGTACATACGCTATTGACGACTGAGCCTATCAACAGTAAAATGAACCCCAGAGTCACACACAGGGTTTCTATAATTGCCCTAGCATGGGTAAGAGGAGGTCCCAGAATACAAGGGCACTCGAGATGCCATGGAATTGAATAAGTAGGAATTTGAAAATTCAGCATCATTTTAAACATTGGCATTACTTATTTCTAAGCCTCAATTGCTTCACACTCCCATGGGGTTAGTGATTCTTATTTTCATATGCTTATTAATTAATATACAGTGAAAGAAGTGGGAGTGAAGCCCTTGAGTATGACCTGATGAAAACTTAACTGGGTGGGGTGAAGTGTGTGTCCCAGACATAGAACTCCTATTGAGTGGTTCTGGGTTCCTGTGTCAGGAAGTAGAAGAATGAATTTCATAGATGATAAATTTCACAACCCTTGAGAAGTGTGAGGTTTTAGTAATGTTTACCATAGGCTCCTGGCTGGGAGCTGAAGAGAAAGCAAACTGGGCTTCTATATCGCAGATGCGGGATCCACAGCCGGAAAGTCATGATGCTTATAGTCAAGGGACCTATAGAAGTTCTAGAACTTGTGACAGAAAGTAGATTGAAGTCCAAGGAAGCGCTGTTTAGTTCAGTGGATCCACCTCTGTTGTCCATGTGTCTTTCTATCCAGGCGGCTGCTCTGGGGTTCTGGCACATATCACTACCTCTAACAAGAATGTATCTGGCATGTCTCTCTGGCCTCTATCCGGGGACAAAACTGAAACCAGAACAAAAATCGGTATCTTTGGCTGGAACCTTGATACTATTCCTGGCCAGAGACAAGAGTCAGAACTGTTCGGTTTTAGAGGTCGCCGGACCTGCCTGCTCAACCAGCTTCCGGCTCCTCATCACCCCAGCTCCATGACATCACTGAACCTCTCCTTGGGGTTCGGTACTCACTCTTCCTCTTCTATCTCATTTTACTTGGCAGTCGAGACTAAAGCTCATCTCCCTTGACACTGAAAGATGTCTGTGATGAGAATTCAACTCCAATGCACTTAGTATTTGTGAATCACCCTCCTGAACGCCATTCCAAAGGACGCTATCTAGCCAAACACGGTTTGGGTATCTTCGTTCAGAGTGAGGTGGCCACTGAGAAGAAACTTGCATAGTCTCTCTTACCATACAAGGGCATAGAAAAGTCAGACGACCAGACGGGGGTAACTATTTGTTGGCATAGGTTCTGCCAAGTCACTATTTGTAGAAGTTAGCTCGATTTGGGAAATAACTAGGTTAACTAAAAGATAAAACAATTATATTTTTATTTATTATAAGGGAAAAACTCACGAAACAGGAATGAGGACTCCAAGCTCAGCTGCTATGTGAGAGAACCACAGGGAGAGGGCACCATGGTTTTTCTCTGGGTCCCAGAAAGCCACACCCTAACTTGGTCCCACCTCTTGAAAATAATTGGTTAACAAAGCTTCCCCGTCAACTGTTCCCAAGTTTAATTTGAATTTGGAACACATGAAGATGCAAAATGGGATATAAGTTATCCATTCTCTCCTGTTACATGTTATGATCCAGGGAATGGTGTGTTTGGGAAGGCAGTAATCATGTCAGCAATTCAGCAGATAACTTCCTGATTATGCAGCTGCCTGGCTTTTCAGGGGCAAGAATTCTTTTTGCAGAATAGTTCTTATTATTGCTTTGGGAGCCATTACTGGAAACTCAGGTAGGAATTCCTGTCTCCACACCGCTTAGCAATCTCCAAGCCATTCATCCCCCCTTGATGTGATAAGTTTCTTTAATAGAGTATATTTTGTTCGCTGTTCTTTGATTGACACAGGAAGTGGTTAGAATACCTTACATCACATGGTGGCAGCTATTTAAATACTCAGCGAAGGTAGAATATGAAAACCCTTTTGAAAAAAAGCCATACCACAATTCTGACATAAAAATCTTGAGTAAAATGTGGGGATGACTTTGCTATGTTCGTTTTGTTTCTTTCTTTCTTTTCTTTTTTATTTTTGGCTTTTTGAGACAGGGTTTCTCTGTAACTTTGGAGCCTGTCCTGGAACCCTGGGACTAGTTCTTGTTGACCAGGCTGGTCTCGAACTCACAGAGATCTGCCTGCCTCTGCCTCCCGAGTGCCGGGATTAAAGGCGTGCACCACCACTGCCTGGCTTACTATGTTCATTTTTTATCTCAGAGCTCTCAACTCCACGTGTAAGTGCTCTCTTTTCCAAGGATATCTGTGAATTCTAGGAACTAAGATCTTTGGAAAGGGGTTATTTTTCCATTTCTAAATAAGGGAAATAAATGTAAATTTACCCTTGTGTAGAAACTTCTCCAGAGATTATTTAAGAATTGGTTTGGGAAATTCCAGAAATAAGTGTGAATCAGACTTTAGTGCCCAATGTTTCAAAAATTCTTTCTAGCCTTCTTCTCTTTTCATTTAATAACTTGTTTATACAGGACACAAAGACCTGTTAAGACTGAGAATTTATCTGCATTGCTTTACGTTCTGACCATTAGCAAATAGTGACACACGTTTTTCTGATTCCCAGGCCTGAGAATGCTTTTTCTACAAATTGCTAGACTATTATGAGATGCCCCTGAATGCTTCAGCTTGAATAGACTAAGGCATATTCTCTCATGCATTCTTTCTTTCTCTCTGTGTGTGTCTCTCTATCTCTGTCCCTCCCTTTCTCTCCCTGCCTCCTCTCATTGAGTGCTCCAGGCTAGTTTGCATCATCCTCTGGTTTCTCCATTGCTGGAATTACAGGTGGGTGCCAACCACCCTGTTAACAATACACATTTTTAATGGAGCATAAAATCTTTCTCTGTGGGGAAAACACCTCAGATTTCAAAACAAGTATCTGCCTGTGGTTGTTAATCATAAAAAGATAATAAAATAGTTTAAAGTATAACTCAGATTTTACATTGTAAATTTCACTGTGAACAATATAATATATATATATATCCATTCTTGTTTAAGACATTATACCTATGCAACTTATTTTAAAATGTAAAGTTCTGTCCTTGAAGGCTACTATTGCAAACTGTTTAGGATAATT
>NC_022011.1:12065547-12069415 GCF_000317375.1 Microtus ochrogaster | reverse complement strand
CATTGTTTTCTACTCAAAGCAGAATTGCTTATGTTTGATATATATATATATACAGTATACATTATATATATCAGTAATAGGCTTTTCACTTTGCCATTGTTTTCTACTCAAAGCAGAATTGCTTATGTTTGTTCTCTAAGTCTTTTCAGAAATATCCACTCTTGATAGCAAATATTCACGATGAGAATAACTATTTCTGTAGCTACACTGCTTTTACAACAGAGGATTATTTGCTTTGTCTTTTTGATGACCACATCTGCTACCTGTATCTGAGACTGCACTGATGTGTGTGCCTGAGATCACGCTGATGTGTGCAGGAAGTTCAACACTCGTGTTCAACAGAGGGTGGCTCTAAATGACAGTCTTCGCATTTCTCTTCCTACTTCAACAGAGGAAATGGAAAGAAAAGAGGAACGATGATGAAAGGCAGGAAACGGCATTCTGGAGGAGAAAAGGCTCATGTTCCACATTTCAAAATAACACCCAGTCACCTGACATGAGAGCTGGGCCAAGTTTCTTCAACTTGTCTGGTCAAAGAAAAATCACGTTTTTATTTCAGGTACCCTTCTCAAGAAGCTCTTCAAGATGAACCTTCAACCACTTCTTTCCTAACCAGTCTGAGCACTGGATTGCTGGATTGCTGGATTGCTGGATTGCTGTACATGTTGATAGGGTAGAAAATTCTAGCTTCAGACACAAATGTCTGTCTGTCTCCATGGAGAGGATTGGTGACATAGGGTCATTAAAGAAGGCTCAACATACACTTCTCAGTCCCACTCCCTGGAAGTTCAACCAATAAAACTAATATTTTATTTATTCTCTCTCTTTCTCTCTCCCTCTCCCCCCTTTCTGTATTAAACTCAGACACTCCTCATGCATACTATGGTGGCTTACCATCTCTGAGTTACATCCTCAGCTTCATTTTTATCTTCTACAAGAGGAACTTAGAGAAGATCCACATGTTATTCAAATTTACAGGAAACCATATTCATGGAAAAAACAAAAACAAAATAAAACAAAACAAAACTAACCCCAATTCTATTTTATTCTTATTAGTTAGTCTTCCAGTTTATTTATGCAACCCTGATCAAGCTTCTTGTCTTCAGCCTTGTTTTTCTTATTTGTTTTATTCATCGATGGTTTCACCTGCCATCCTTCCATTACCATCCCCCTCTTCTTTTTCTTCCAATATCCTTTCCTAAATGTGACATTTGCCGATTTGTCTCCCCACAGAGAAGACTCCTGTATAATTCTAGGCTCATCTGCAGATCCTACTAAGGAATGGGGCTCACACTGTCTACATTCCTTGAGTGAATTCAAAAAAGTCATCTTGTTGGTTATTCTTGAAAGGTAAAAAAGAACAAAGGTACCCAATTATTCATGAAGTTAATTTGTTTGACTAAAGGATTTAAGGATGGAAAACAATTTGATATCCTTAGTTTTACCTGTGTATCACAGCTTTTGTCGCTATAATATTTATATATTAAAAAAATTCTGTTTTTGATCCAAATGTATATTTTAATGATGCTAGAAAGACAAAAATATAGATGACAAACCACTTTGATTATTCTCCAAGATGAAAATTATATATAATATATACTATATTATAATAAAAACATATGCAAATATATGTTGGAGATCATAGACTAAAGTATGTATATGATATTCTATTTTTTACAGCGTGGCTCTCCAGATTTTCTTTTCTTGTAAAGGTATTATTTGATCCAAAGAGGGTGCCAGAAAGTGGTTTAATGGGACTTAAAATGAACCAAAGAATATTACCATAATGCCAATGTTGGGGTGGCACATGAAGACCCCTAAAGAATGATACACACTCCTTTTAAGTGGAGTTAGGAAATTCTGGAGAGAAGGGATTAATCTGGGGCTCATTGGTGGAGTAAAGATTAGTTTGGGGGCTCATCAAGAGAGACAGAAGGAACATTTCTAGATAGAGATAAGGATAGAGAATGGAGAATACAAAAGAAAAAGAAAAGGTAACAACAAAACCATCAAGAGAGTATTTGAGTATTTTTTTCCCTAACCCCCTCATATAAAAAAAGCCTTAGTATGTGTTGACTCTGTGGATTTGCCTTTGAGCCCTGTGTTGCTGGAGGATGCCTCCAGTGGTCAAAAACAAAAGCAAAAACAATAAAAGAAAAATCTTTTGTCTTGTGGAAGCTGTAGTGTGGCCGCTGAGTCACACAGTTTACCCTTTAGTGATGTGGGGTGTCCTGCTGTATATGTGTGTAGCATAAATAATAAAAACCCAGAGACAAATATTGAGGTTCTAGCTGAAGATCAGAAAAACCAAGCTACTAGAAAAGTCTTAACTTTACTAAGACTGGGCAATTGCAGGCAGAGCCTAAGCCTCTGCCTCCTCCTGTTTTATATTCCTCTTTAGTCCTGGGATTAAAGGATGATTTACTAGTACTGGGATTAAATAATGGAGATGGGTTCATTCTAAATGTAAGAGCTAGCTAGCAATATGTTTAAGTAATTAGCTATGCAGTGATTTAATTAATACAGCGTCTGTGTGTTTATTTCCAGGAGTCTTGGGGGTCAGGAAATAAACAAGTGGAGGGCAATCACACTAGCAGACTCGTACTTCAATGTGTGAGTATGTGAGCATGTGTTTGTTGTATTCCTGTGTGTGTTCTAAGCATGATTCCTGGGGGGTAAAGTTCTCTTCAGTTTGGAATGATTGTATAGGGTTAAAATTTTGACCATTTTACTTTCTAAATAGAGAAATTAGAGATCATGAGATATTGTGTCATGGATAAAAAGGCCAAAGTCCAAAGCTTCATTTGACCCTTGTAGTATATCAGTGAGGTTTATCTCAGAGATTACTAATGATTGATGGCATGAGCTAATGCTCCCAACTTTCTGTTAAGAAAGTAGGGTAAGGAAGTGATTAGCACTGTGATATCGGTATAGTCAGTGTTTTAAAGCTTCTTGATTTGGTTTCTGGCCTTTGCTTTTGGTCCCTTTCTTTCCACCCACCCCATTCTACGTATCACTTGACCTCATGCATATTATCTCAAATTGACTCACACCTTCTCCTGTTGCTTTATAATTCTGCCTATGCTGCTCTGCTGTATTCTACTGAATGAAACCCCAAGCTCCTCTCTATCCTTTGAGAAACTGCTCAAACCCTTTGCTTCTATAAAGCAGCTTATAACAAGGAAGAGCCCCTGCATTGTACCTGATATGGGAATGCCAGTCTTTGTGAAGAGTCCTCTGCAGACTAAGCCTAGTGCAAAGCCTCCTCCTCGGTTATGAATTTATAAAACATAATGCATGTTTTATTGCTCCAAGGAAACTCCACTCTCATTAAGCAATCCCTCCTCTCAGTTTCCTTCCTCTAGCCTTTGGAAAATAGCCAAATGCTTTGAGTGCCTTCTGACTTCTCTGTTTTGGACACTTCAAACAGGAGAAATTGTAAAATGTGGCATTTTGTGTAAATCTTCTAATGCTTCTAAAGCATTCTTGTTGTTCATTTGCACTATACTTCCGACATTTTGTAATTTGAATAACATTACATTTTAGATGTATCTATTGATCAGATAATAAACAGACTTCTGGGCATATTTTCATTGCTTGGGTACTGGGAATATTGCCATACCTGTACAGGTATTTGAACACTTCTCTTTTTTTATTTTTTTAGTTTATTTATTTATTAAGGATTTCTGCCTCCTCCCCGCCACTGCCTCCCATTTCCCTCCCCCTCCCCCGATCCAAGTCCCTCTCCCTCATCTGCTTGAAGAGCAATCAGGGTTCCCTGACCTTTGGGAAGTCCAAGGACCACCCACCTCCATCCAGGTTTAGTAAGTTGAGCATCCAAACTGCCTAGGCTCCCCCAAAGCCAGTA
>NC_022011.1:12063866-12065249 GCF_000317375.1 Microtus ochrogaster | reverse complement strand
TATATATATATAACATGTATGCTTGTTTTGTGAATTTATTTATTTTGGAGGCATTTATGTGAAAGAGTTAATGTCAACTGCAAATATGGATAATTTTATCATCTCCTTTATCGTTGAGATTAACGTTATTTTAGTCCCTAGCTCAATATTGAATACAACTAATGACAGAGAACATCTTTGGCTTTCCCTTTCTTGTATAAGGGAAACTTTTATATTTTGTTGTTGACTATAATTTATTTCTATTTGTTTGTTTTTGAGACAGGTTCTCATTTCTTTCAAGCTGATTTGGATCTCAATATGTAGCTGAGGATGACTGTCCTCTTCTGATCTTCCTGCATCTCTCCTGAGTGCTGGGATTAGAAGTGTACCTGATTTATATAGTACTGGGGCTTGAACTTAGGATTTTGTGAATGACAGGCAAGTGCTCTGCCAACGAACTGTATCCTCAGCCTCTGAGTATGATATTAACTGTGGATTTTTTCCCATAAAATAAATCTTGTGTCAGGATGAGTTCTACTTCCATTTTTAGTTATTTTTTCTTAATAAAAATGACATAAAATAAATATGTCATAAATAGAAATAAACCATGACAATCCAGTGGCCTTTGTGAAGAGTTCTCACTGCTCTTTGAGATGAATATGGAGGAAGTCATGCACTGTGGTGACTTCCTTGTTATTGAACAACACTAGGTCATATTAGACTCAACGTACAATTCTTACTGTACTATTGGGTTCAATTGTCTAATCTTTTAAAATGTCTTTTTATTTATTTAGCGTGTGTGCACATGTGTGTGCATGCATGTGTGTATGAACACTCACACTCTCACTCATGTGTGCATACCATGTATGCACATGTGTGGAAGTTAGAGGAAAACTTGGAACAGTCAGTTCTCTCCTCTCAGCATGTGGGTTTCAGGGATGGAACTCAGGCAATCAAGCTTGGCAACAGCAGTTTTACCTGCTGAGTGACCTCCCCAGCCCCTGATATACCTTCCGTCACATAAATTCTTCAGTTCTTCTAGTATTGCTTCCTTGGCTCTTTGTTTGACTCTTCCTTACTGTGTACCATTTTGATTCCCTTCTTGAATTCCTAATCTTGTGTGGGTATGAAAGTCTAGATTGATACTGTGTGTCCTCCTTTATCCCTCTCTACATTAGCTTTTGAGACAAATTCTCTCTCTGAGTCTGGTGCTCACCAACTAATTATGCTGGCCAACTAAGTCCTGGGATCCATCTTCTCCCGAGCATCTCCCAGCTCTGGAGTGAGAAGTGCAGGCCAGTAGACATGGTGTGGGAGTTCCTTCTGTATATGTGTTGTTTTTATTGGTTAATAAATAAAGAAATTGGCTTGGCCAATAGCATAGGAGAAAAAAGACAGAGTCAG
>NC_022011.1:12058040-12063766 GCF_000317375.1 Microtus ochrogaster | reverse complement strand
CAATGGCTTAACAGAATATAGCCAGGCTGGAAGTTGTGTATATATTTATGTATATATATATATATAGAGAGAGTAAGTGGAGTCAGCGAGATACCATGTAGCTGTCACTGGGAACAGATGAGTCAGAATCTTGATGGTAAGCCAAAGCCACATGGCAATACACAGATTAATAGAGATGGGTTAAATTAAGATGTAAGAACTAGCTACCAATATGATTAAGTGATTTGCCAATCAGTGATTTGAAATATATTTTCTCAGTGATTATTTCTGGTCTGGGCAGCCAGGAATAAAGAAGTGGCCTCCTACAACCTACCCCAACTTATTCTAGTGCTTCTCACTATGTCTTCCTCTCATTTTCTGTCCCCTTTTTCATTTTTTTCTGTTATTAATAAGTCCCCTAAATCCAATTAGTGATAAACAAATAGGCATAAGCAAGCTACTAATGGCCATGTCCTCAGGGAGAGTAACTCTCTTTATTTTTTATATGGCGTCTATGTTCCATTTAACACTTTTTAATTTTACTTTGGAGGATTCCTTTTGGTATTTCCTGAAGGTTACTTCTATATGCACAGCATAGCCCCAGGTTCTGCTTATCTTGAAGTGTTTTTATTTCTTCTTCACTTTTGAACATTTTCTGACTGGTTACAGAGTTCTTGATGGCTTTTCTTTTCTTCTCTTATCACTTTAAATATGTCTTCTTATTTTAATTCCAAGGTTTTTCTTGAAAAACTGTGCTAATTTGAATGTTCTGCTTATGTTATATATGTTGCTTTTAAGGATTTTTTTGTTGCTTTTAATTTTCCATAATATTACCATATTGTTTATATCTCTGAGTTTATCTTACCCTGATTTCAGTGATACTGAAATATGAAATAAATACATATTTCAGACTGATCAAATGCAGTAGACCCATGTCTGCTCATCCAGATTGTTCATCCTTTTCCTCATAGTTTCAATGTGTAAGACTCATTAAAAAAAAACTACAAGGAAGATTTATTTGTTTACTTTTTTCCCTGAAAGCATTTCCTAAGAAATTCTGTCTTCTTACCTTTTGCTATTGCACAAGAATTTAGTGGATTCTTCAAATTCCACACATAGTCCAACATTTTGTGTTGGAGATCTAAGCAACCACACTTGAAGGTATGAAACATTTACGCTTTGTATAAATATTGTATTAGGTTTTATAAGTGTAATGAACTAGTCTTTGAGGAGATACTTCTTATTCCCCTTTGCTGTTAAGCTTGAGATTGCTTTGGATTCATTATGATATAATGTATGGGCCTGGAATTGAAAAAAACTACAAAGATCACCCTATTTTTAATCAATGAATTCTTTATAACATGTCTGGTTCTGGCAAATATATGAAGCAATTCGAAGCCAAGATTTCCCTTCTGTAAAAAAAATAATTAAACACCATAGGATCTGTATTATTCACCCCTGTAGTATGTTGGATTTTTCATACTTAACGTTCTTCAAGAATGTTTTGAATTAATGTTTAAATTTTGGGGTTTCATGATGATAAAAAACATGTCTGTGTAATACAAGATAAATGAGTAAATGACCAGTAATGGATGATTAATAGGGACTTGTAAATAATGGATAAACACTGCATGTCTATTCCTTGGAGTCTGGAGTTAGAGTATAAATATAATCTGTGAATTTATGTAGTGGTGTAGTGGCAAATACTTTGCAATCAAGCCTCAGACCACTCTCTGTCCCATTTCCCACATTCTTTGTTAGGTTTCCTAAAAAAAAAAAAAAAGGGCAGAGCAACATCCAATGAGTGAGGGTTTGGGATCGGAGTACTCTGGTATTAAAAACAGAGCGTATGTAAATTCTATTCTAGACCTACCTTCATTCTATAGATTGCAGTTTTCCAACATTGTTGACCTCATGTAAATTTATTGGTTATAGAAACACTAATTGCCAACTAATCTTGTGTTTATAGATTCTGAATTTATGTTTATTCTGGGTTGATAATCACTCCTCTCTGTAAACTCCTGGACATTGGTGAAAGTAAAATTGTAAATGCTTCACTATCTCCTAGACAGGCAAATGAGGTCTATAAATGTTAGATTAGCCTGTGTAATTGCAGGTAGACACTGACTCAATTTCCAATCTCCAATATTATTTTGAAATAATTATTATAGGCAACATGACAAAGAGACACCAAATCATGTGCTGTGAGTTACTATGAAGCTAGATGGACTTGCTCAGGTTTATTAGGAAAATGTAGGAAAAGTCTACCTCTGAGTACACAGGAAACAACAGTAATAAATAGCTATTAAGATATCACCATGAAGCCAGGCTGGGGGGGGTGGGGGAGGCACACTTTTAATTGCAACACTCGGGAGACAGAGGCAGGTGGATCTCTAGAGATGAGTTTGAGGCCAGCGTGGTCTACAGAGCAAGTTCCAGGACAGGCTCCAAAGCTACACAGAGACACTCTGTCTCAAAAAAACCCAAAGAAAAAGATATCACCATGAAGAATATTCAATATTAATGTCTCAAACTGATTATTAACTTTATATGTGTAATTTTCATACTAATATGGAAGAATTTTTATGCCCATATCAAAATTAGTAAGGGTTCAATGTGTGTGTGCATGTATTTACAAAATATGCTTTCTAGACTCATGTATAAATATACAAAATATTTAAATTATGAGTTTCAAACTTCTCTATGTAAGGATATAAGGAGTTAAATCATTAGATTAGAGAAAATATATTTTATTTTGCCTGTGTCCAAACCCTCACAATCCAGTTTTTCACTTAATAAAATAGCTTAGAACAATCTTTGTGATGCATTTGAATTATCTGGGCTGTGAGTGATTTGGATGCCAGTTACCTAAGGATGCTTTGAAAGAAGTTGCTTGCCAACGGAACATACATAGCTCTAAAGGAATATGAGTCAAGTCAAAAGAAGAAAGTTGTATTTTAAAAGAAGAATCTGCCCACTTATTTCACTTTTGTGGGCAAAAAAAAGTTCTCACATGCAAGATCAGAATCGCAGGGGAAAGTGTTCATAGGTAGAAAAGTGAATTAAAAGTGATGTCCTCCCCCTTCCCTCCTCTCCCCAAGGGGAGCTAATGAAAACACTAATTAAGACACCTTGGGCTGGCTCCCTTTATTTGTAAGATCTGAGGTATGGAAATGAAAGCACACTCCTCTTCCAGCAATAGTGTGCCATTGGTGCTTTGACTCACGATCTGGGTATTGCTTGGTCCTGACTGATTGCTCGCCAGCACCCCACAACATCTTTCTGAATTAACAGAAAGTGCCTCTCTGCTCCAGTGGTGACCAGAGCCCTTGGTTCCTGTCCCTGACTGAGGAGGGACTCACTGTCAGAGTGGGAGGAAGCAGATGTTCTCGGTGTGGAGCTGAGGAAGGCACTCCAGAGTGTGGCAGAGCAATGCCATCTGCCCTTTTGCAAGTCCCTGGTTCGGCTGCTCCTGATGAAGGAGGAAAAAGCAATTTAAAGTGTTTGCACAGTCTATTCCTTCTAGGCCAATGCACCAGTTCTCATTAGCCTGGGACCCACCAGACTCATTTCATTAGTTGGATGTTTTCAAAACACAACTGTGTGAGGTGTACTGGAGCCATTTAGGAACTAGAGAGTTTGCTCTGTCTGTCATCATTAGAGATTTCCCTAAATCACTGGATTGGGCGAAAGTAACAACTTTCCTGTCATTAAACAGATATTATGCATCCATCCTACTGTGGAGGTGGGAGAAGACAGCAGAGAACAAGGAGACAGTTGGTGTCGCTACCTTCTTGGAGTGTACTCTGTAAGGGGAAGAGAGAAGTAAATCAAATAATTCTAATGCAAATGGTTGTTAGGAAGGTGCAATTATGTATTACCACCTAGATACTGAGAATGGGAATAACATGGCAGAATATGCAAAGTAATTTAATAAGATCTACAGGGAAGGTTATTATGGAAAATGAGGTTTTTAACACTGAGAAAATCCTTTAATGGAAATAACTCTGAGGAGAGAAAGCCCCCCTGAAAGCACATCAAGTTACCTAGAGTGGCAAGGAATAGAAGATGGCAAATGGAACAACAGGATATCACTACAGTGCTCAGTGGGGAGCCTGTGGTCAGGCTGGGGACCTGTAAGTCAGATCTAGAGTCATGCGCCTTGGTAAGAGTGCGAACTGTGAATTCTTTCTCCATATTGGTACTGTGGGAAGAAGACAGCTTTTATTTACTGTCACTTTTTATATTTAATAAAAAGGTGCAAGGAAAGAATAAGAATGATTGACTACTATGTAAATCTTCACCTCTCAGATTTTAAGTGCTTGGAATTTCTGTGTGTACATCACCCCCAAATCTCTTTCTCAAGATTTTTAAAAATTCTTTTGGAATCCAGGGCAAGAAAATCCTTTTAGTCACAAATGAATACATTAAGCTATGCATTTGGCAGATAAGGCAAGTTAACTTTTTGAGAGGAGGAGGAACATTAAATGAAAGTAGAATGAACGTACATTAGGAAAGAGACCCTGGTATACATTAGAAAAGACAAAAAAAGTAAAATTACCATTTTCCCAAAAGAAGAAAAAACTTTAAAGACGTAAGCACAAAGAATATCATTGACAGTTAAGAGTTTTAACTTTTGGTGTGTGTAATT
This sequence comes from Microtus ochrogaster, assembly GCF_000317375.1. NCBI lineage: Eukaryota > Metazoa > Chordata > Mammalia > Rodentia > Cricetidae > Microtus > Microtus ochrogaster. Next base: position 12,059,136 of record NC_022011.1, on the reverse strand, counting down.
GTAATATATAAAACCATATAAATTATATTTAGTTGACACATCAGTGACACTGTACATATGAGAGGGCATGACAGGTTAGCACACATAGGCTATGCATGATGATTTTGTCAGTATGGGTGGTATATCTCTTACCTCAGCTGATATTTCTTTTTAGTGTTCAAAAGTTTCAAGGTCTTCTGTGCTAATTAGTTTGAAATTGTTTTCAATATTTTGAAATTGATCTGAAATACAAGTGACATTTGTCCCCCAAATAAAGATGGCTCTGTTAACAACTATCATAAAATTCCTCTGGGACCACAGGAGACCATGAAGAGTCAAAGCAATTCTGAACTCAAAGAAAAAATCTAGTCTCTGACTTCAAAACATGCTACAATGCTATGGGAAAAAAGCCAGCATGAGACCAGCATGAAGTCAGATACGTGGCTCAATGAAACAGAAAACACAGAAATAAGCCATTTATTTTCAGTCAGATGATTTTTGTGGGCCCACCAAAGATAGATATTATAAGAAAGATAGCCCTTTTTTGGCAAATAAATACTAGAAGAAAAAATAAACAATTTTCTCATTATAAGAATAATAATAATAATAAAGATCATAATTGGTTTCTAGCCATAAATAAGAGTCACGGAGTCTACAATTGGTGAATCTAAAGAAGCTAAGTAAGAAGGTGAACCCAAGGAAAAACAAATAGTTATCCTCTTGGCTATGGGAAGTAGACAAATTTGCCGGGGAGAAAATTGGGATCTTGGGGGTGGGGTGCGATGGGGGTAAGGGAAGATGGGGAGAGAAAAGGGAGAAGGGGAGGATGGGGGGAACTTGGGGGAAAAGGATGATTGGGATAAAGGAAGGTTGGATAGGGAAGCACGGAAGCACAGTTCTTAGTTAAGGGAGTCACCTTAGGGTTGGCAAGAGACTTGAACCTAGAGTGGCTCTCAGGAGCCCAAGGAGATGTCCCCAGTTAGTTCCCTGGGCAGCTGAGGATAGGGAACCTGAAATGACCCTATCCTATAGCAATACTGACGAATATCTTACATATCACCATAGAACCTTCATCTGGTGATGGATGGAGATAGAGACAGAGACCCACACTGGAGCA
>NC_022011.1:12044953-12057673 GCF_000317375.1 Microtus ochrogaster | reverse complement strand
GGAGGGGGAAGAAGGGTGGGAGGAGGGGGAGGGAAGAGGGAAATGGGAGGCGGGGAGGAGGCGGAAACTTGTTTTTTTTCCTTTTCTCAATAAAAAAAAAATTCATAAAAAAAAAGAACTCAAAACAAATCACAGGCTGAATAGATAAAGCTGAATTTCTAACCCTACCGTGAGAAAAGGAAGACTAGTTCAGTAGTTCAGGGAACTGTCTTCTTAAAGATGTCTGTTTTTAGTTTGACTTCAGACTCACGGGCAATAAAAACAGGAATCAAAAAATACTTTTGCGGTTTATTTTTGCTAATCTTTTGTTTGCTTCTCTCATCAATGGGTGCAATTTGCTACCACTTTACTGTAAAATCTTATTTAGTCTTTAGACAAATTAGAAAACACTGTAATTATTTCCATTTTTTGAGTATGTAACTCAGGTTTACAAATTAAATATGTTATTTACTGTTGTTTCGTTTGAGACAGCCAGTTCTAGTTGTCTTTCTCATTTCTCAATTGTCTCTCACATATGCACATGCACACAGTGACTTTGCACACATAGATTTTAAAGAGTGAAGCTGTCATATCTATAAAATTTTATATTTAAACCAGAGAAACTTTTAGGATTTTTTTTTTTTTGAGAATCCGATGTTTAGGTATGATAAGGGCTGAAGAAATAGGAGGGGAAAAAATTCAAAGGCTTCAATGATAGAAAATTGTCTTCAGTTGACCCCAAACTCCACTTATACATCATCACAGGCCTTAGCTTACCTCACTTATTACACTTTGATGTGTTTTTGCCATCTGTAAAGTAATGAATGATATGAGGATGGTGTAAAGCAACCTATAGGCAAAAATTCTTTGCAAATAATATGAAATTTCATGTGTTTAGTACCCTAGGTTTGTTTCTAGGAACCCTAGGAAGGCACACACAAAACTATTGCTATATGCTTTTGAGAGGAAAATGTGACTAAGCCCTGCAAGATTCCTTCAGAGGCTGACTTCTCTGCTTCCTCCTTGAGATTGATCAAACATAGCTTTATTCTTTCTAGAAATATCATTGTCAGCTATTTGGCTCCCCAGTCAGCACAATAGCAAGGTAGTTATTGAGATAGAACAGAGATTTGAGGTCAAAATTCTAGCAAGGGAGAGTTAATTATCAATCTTAAACATAGTTAGAACATCATGAATATTTTCATCTCTGGAATATATTAAACTCAATTCATGATTCCTGAATGGTATAGTGAGTGATCAATCCATCTTATTGTGTTAAGCCACTGGCCTTTCAAAACTCTGTCTTGATCTCTTAAAAGAAAACAACATGAGTGGAGAAACAGCTCATTGGTTAAAAGCACTGGCTGCTCTATTGAAAGACCCAGGTTCTACTCACAGCACATCTATGTAGCTTACAACTATTTAGAACTTCAGTTCCTTGAGATCCAACATCGTCTTTGGATCTCTGTGAGCACCAGAAACACACATTATACACAGGCATACATGCAAGCAAAATACCTACACGCATAAAATATAGTTTAATAACGAAAACAAATGGGGTTGGAGAGATGACTCAGCAATTAAGAGTACTGACTGCTCTTTCTTGACGCTCTGGGTTCAATTCCCAGCAAGCATATGATAGCTTACATCCGTCTGTAACTCCAGGATCTGACACTCTCATAAAGACATAAATGCAGGCAAAACACCAATGTACATATTATAAGAATAAATAAATTATTAAAAAAGAAAACAAAATTCAAACACAAGAGGCAGAAGTCGTGGCACAGGCCTGTAGTAATAGCATTTGGGAGGTAAAGGCACAAAGATTAGGAGGTCAAAGCCAGCCTATTCTATACAATAAATCTATATATCCTGGGTTAACTGAGACCTTGTCAAAAGAAAAACAAAACTCCAAACACACCATCGCACAAGCCCTCAAACGTAACCAGACACAATGCGAATGAGTGCCTAAGGGAGTTCAGCGAGTAGATCCATATGATGCTTTCTTGAAAGAGTATGTGGTGCTGGCCTTCTGCTTTTGGCTCTACTGTTTGCCCAGAGCTTTGATGTGTTTTTCATTTGGTCAATGATTAAGAAAGGGCTTATGCAGAAGACCACATTACTTCTTCAACATATTCACCTGGCAAGATTCACACCCTTTCTGCTCACATCCTGTTAGCTAAATGTTAATTTCCCTGTCCCTCCTAACTGGGAAAGAGTGGAATATGTAAAGGGGCACCCAATAAAAGAAGGACATGGATTGTGGTGAACATTCGCTCATGTACTCTGTCACCCTGGCTTTTGTAGATTTGAACAAAATTCTCTCTCCTATTCACTTTTATTATTTGTGTGATCAAAAGTTTAATCCTTTTCTCCTAAGTAATGTGAACACTAGATGGACCACACTCCTTGGATACTGGAAGTGTCCAGTAGCTTATTTTTGTTTGTTTGTTTGTTTTTGAGACAGAGTGACAGGGTATCTCTGTTTAGGCATGGTTATCTTAGAATTCTTTTATGTAGACCAGGGTGGCCTTGATCTCACAGAGATCTTCCTGTCTCTGCCTCCCTCGTGCTAAAATTAAAGGCAAGTACCATGACTGCCAGGCTTTGTTTTTGTTTTTGTTTTTAAATATTATGGCTTTGATAAAAGTCAATCATCTTGTGGGGGGATTCTTTTTTTTTAAATATTTATTTATTTATTATGTATACAATATTCTGTTGTGTGTATGCCTGCAGGCCAGAAGAGGGCACCAGTCCTCTTTACAGATGGTTGTGAGCCACCATGTGGTTGCTAGGAATTGAACTCAGGATTTTTGGAAGAGCAGACAATGCTATTAACGGCTGAGCCGTCTCTCCACCCCAAGAGTCAATCATCTTTATTGAAGAAGCTGGTGAGAATTTGAATTCTCATAATTGCAGTGCCTTAAAAAGCTTTCACTAAACAAAACAAAGAAAATAAAATTGACCAACTCCACTTGACCCCTAATTCTAAAATGGATATGATGTTGATCTTTCCTCAACTCTTAAATATGAGCAACTTTAGAGCTCCTAGGATGAGAATGTATGGGTCCAAATGGTAGCGTTGATAAATTGCTTGTCACTAGACCGAATTGCTACAGACCCTGCTGGACGTGCGTTGAATTAAAGGTGAAGTACCTTTCAGCTTGTTTTTTGGTGGATGGCCTTCCACCTGTAGCCCATTTTATGGCCATACGTCATTCAGATTTCGTGAAATGTAGTCTGGTAACTTGGAAGGCCTCAGTTTCCAGGAGACGTGTCGCTCCTCTCGGCAGTTTGTTGTTTGCATTCTTTCCTATGACATCCTGGCTTCTCAGACAATCAAGTACAGCACTTTATTCCATAGCTAGAATATCTGAAACATCATGTAAGTGGCAGCCAGAATTGGAGGCCACTTAGGAACTACTAAAAAAATAGATAGGAAATGATTTTAAACTAGCATTTAATGTTAGAATGAAGACTTATTATTTATGATAATGTTTTATAAAGGGGGTGTTCTGCTGCTTGCTTAGCTTCCTGGGAACACTTAACTTGACTTCTACAGTGGCACAGTCAGCATTAACTCTCAACTTGACACAGAACAGAACAAGACAAACAAGGAATTTTAATCCAGTAATTGTGTTTATCAGGTTGGTCTATGGGCATGATTGTAAGGGATTGTCTTGGTTATTAACTAAGGCAGGAGGACCCATCCCACTGCCTGTGACACTATTCAGGTGTTCTGGGCTGTATAAGAGAGTTAGCTAAGCGCAAGTCTGTGAATGAGACAACCATCAAGCAGTTTTTCTACATAGTTCCTAATTGTTGAGGACTGGCCTCTACAAAAATACTTCTTACCAGGGTAGGGGCATGGAAATTGAGGAAATGTAAGTAAAGGATATAAAGATGCATAAAAATAATAAGACAGAAAAGATAAAATGTATTAGGAGGGCATTTCAGTGACTAAAAACCTGAAATTCACCCACGTTAATTTTTCCACAGCTTTTATACACAACATAAATGGGGGCGGGAAGAGAAGGTAACAAAATATTTTATTAATATAATATGTTGGGGACTGTGGACTGCCAGACCCTGTATTTCCTGCAAACAACTTGTTATGCTTGCAGCTGCTCTGAGCATGAGATCCTCAGGAGTTCCTGATGGCAGAGGATTGGTTTCTGTTGGGTTTGGCTGGGGCGTGGCTATCAGTTAATGATCCCTATATAAGCTGCCCTGGAACACAATAAAGGGGGCATTCTTGGGGAATTCAAGGATGACCTCGTCTCTGTGAGTTTCTGTGTGTGTCAATTTTCAGGCCCTTGGCTGGCTCGTGAACTGTCACATACTGCAGGCGGAATACTATAGATGTAGTACCATAGTACACATAGTACAGGTACTACAGGGCCATAGTACACATCTATCATCTCCTGAGTTAGGAGGGGCTACTCTGCCTGTCAATCTCCAGATGCTCTGACCGGCAAACAAGGTGGAAATGGGCCTGCAGTTTTCGGCCTCCACACCTGATTTCCTTAACTTGTTCTTTAGTGATGGATTATGATGTGGAAGTGTGAGCCAAGTAAACCTCTCCTCCCAAATTGCCTTTGATCAGAGTGTTTTAAAAAATGTTTTTGGTGTCTTACTCTTTAGCTGGATTAATTAGAACTCACTGTGTTTGTTCGGTTGGCCTTGAATTCAAATCCATCCAGAGATCTATCTACAACTGCCCTTGGAGTGCAGATATTAAAGGCATGAGTCACAATATCTACTGCTCAGAATGTTTTGTTGCAGCAATAGAAGCACATGGAAAGGTAGCAGGTCTAGCCAATCAAGGTACAGAGATATCTATGTGAGTATGTGTGTGTGTGTGTATGCTGACGCTTTTTTACATATATGAGACATATCTTATGTTTAAATACATTGCTATGCATGTGTATCTCATTAATACATATATGTGGTTTTATTAGTAGATTATTTAAGAAAGAATGGAAATAGTTTAAAACAACATAGAAAAAATTATGTCGCACATAATTTTGATAAACTAAAATTCATAATACTTTTGAAAAAAATTCCCCTGAGGTTTCTCTTATGATTTCATGTAAACTAAGAATGGGAGTTGATGCAGGACACACTTTGAGCATTTTCTTTAGGATCAGACAAGTTCTGTGATTGTATGTGCCATTAAAGAACTGAAACTCAAATCTGTATTCCCAGAGCACTGAATGGCCTTTTGAAAATGTTTTCCATAGAGAAGGGACCAGAATGATAACTAAGACACAGGATTGCAGATGAAAGGGTAATTACCCTCTAAGGAATTCAGCGTGGATCAGTTCTGAGAGGGGGAAGGCCTCTTGAGAATTCTGCTCTGGATCCTCTTATCTGGATGGAAAGTGGCATATATCCTGTAGATGGAGGGCACCAAGCTAAAATTCACTCCTTTCCAATCATTGCTTTTTCAGAGGCTCACTGTCTGGAGGACCAGACTATCAACCTCGTGGAGTCTCGGCCTCTTCATCTGAAAGGTAAAGGAGGGAAATCCCTGCCACTCATCATCATTTTAAGAATCAAATCATATCATTAACTGAAAGTGCTTTGTAAGCAATAAAACACAGCACCAATTAGTCTACCATTAGCGCTTTGATTAGCTAATCTATGTTGCTAATTATGATGCATCAAGTGAACTTTGCTATAAAGGTTTAAATACTTACCACCTACATGACTCAATAATTCTGAATAATAGATCAAAGTTGCGGCATCACTTCTTAGTTAGGAAGGCGGTGGTACTAGAAAGGAAATAGGAGTCTTTCCAAGGACTGTAGATGGGAGTTTCTCTTTAACTTGATCTTGATATATTTCTTTTTTTTTTTCCTTTAAACACTGCTTGGCCCATTTCTATCTAGCCTTTTCTCGGCTAACTCTTGCACCTGGACTAGCCCATTTCTAATAATCTGTTTAGCCCATGAGCTGGCTTACCAGGAATGATCTTAACCTGTGTCTGCCTGGAGTGGGAGAATCATGGCAACCCACTGACTCAGCTTCTTTCTCCCAGCATTCTGTTCTGTTTTCTCTGCCTACCTAAGGGTTGGCCTATCAAATGGGTCTAGGCAGTTTATTAATAAGAAAAAAGACACTCCCATATCACTTCCCCTTTTTCTGTTTAAACAAAAAAAGGAAGGCTTTAACTTTAACATAGCAAAATTACATATAGCAAAACAGTTATCAAGCAAGAATTACAGTTACAATATTTATATCTATTTTATCTTTTATCATAACTAAGGAAAACTGTAACTATCTATTCATTCTTCAACTCCATCAAAGACTCCAGAAGGATATAATATTACCTAACAAACACGAAGTCCAAAACTCTAGAAATAACAGAGACATCTCGCTGCCTGTACAGTCACCCAAAGTTCCTCTGTACCGTTGGGACATCCATTTTCAGCCTTTAGGCCCATAGTATCCAGCAGACATTTCAATGAAGCAGGAAATTTCAAAGACAGTTCAGTCACTATCTGCTGTGTCCTGCAGAATGTCTTGCAGACTCTTTCATGAGTCATGAACCCCGAAAGACCATCTCACCTTTTGGCAAGTTCAGTAGTCCTCTCTCTGTGGGTTCTCTGTGTCCAGTTTATGCAACAGTCCAGGCAAGAGCAGTTTCTTGCCCAAATGGCTATCAAACTCCATAAGGATCCTCTTCAATACCCATCTTCCTGTTGAAGTAGATTGGTGCTGCCAGGAGCAGATATGTCTCATTGTCATGAAAAGTCCAGGAATGATCTTAACTTGCGCCTGCCTGGAGTGGGAGAATCTTGATATATTTCTTATGTTTTAAATATGAGTAGTGTTCCTTCAAAGTTCATGTGTTAAAGGAGGGTTCCTAAAGATGGGAGGTGGCGGGATCTTTAGAGGGTTAGGGCCTTATGTGATATCATTATGTCATTTTCTGGCTCATGAGGTAAAAGGTGGCTTTACCATACACTCACCATAATGCTGTGCTGTCCTTAAGTGATGCACAAAGGGACTGGACCACTTAACTGTAAACTGATAGCTACAGAACCATGGACCAAAACATACTTGCCTCTTCATAATGAATCTCATTGTAAGTTTTCTTTTTTTTATGGTAATGAGAAGGTGACTAACGGTGTCTTTGAGAAACTTTTTGAATCTCTTCTATTGTCTTATGGATAAAAAGAAATCTCCATTTCTATCTTCAAATAATTTGATGCTTAAACAAGCTAAGTCCCATCAGTTTCCAGGATGTGCAATCATTTCAGCAACAGTCTCCCTGTTCTTTTCTTCATCTTCATTTCATTCCAAATGTGATCTGAATATTCAAAAACACATTTTTTTAGAGATTCTCAAATTGCCCACTGGATGAAATGCCATGTTTAGGCACACAATGGAATTTGAAGAGAAAAGGGTAATCTTCTGACTAAAGGAATGTAATTTTTTTGATTTGGATCTCACTATATAACATGTTCATAAAATAATCATAAATTGATAATTTAATATAGTTTGCATTTATTATATAATAGATGGTAAATATATTGTTTGACATATTGATACTACAACTAATAACTATTGTTATTATTACTACTCTAAAGGCAGTGGGACCTGGAAAAGTGGAGCCAATAGATAAATCAGACCAAATGCTTGTGAAATAGTCAGCTTTATTCAGAGCATCAGACAATGTATACTCTGATAGTTAGTAGGAGGCATGGATTTTGGTATAGTAACACAAATTTAAAGTTATTTTTCTTATCCTGTATATGTGTTTCTACTCTTATTTACTATATTGAACTTATGCAGTTCATTTTAAAATATATAAGAAATTAAGTCAGTAGTTAATCTATAATAATTAAATATGTAGTCACAATAGATATATTTTCAAGGTTAATTAGATATATTTTATATGGATGATTTTCAAATACTTCAAAGACCTATAGAATATGGCATTTGAAGTGTTTTTTTAACTTATGACTTTTCATGACAATGAGACACATCTGCTTCTGGCAGCACCAATTTACTTCATAAAAGGATGATGGGCATTGAAGAAACTCCCTAGTATTTTGCTTTCATTGTGGTAACGTTTGCCAATTGGACAAGAAACTGTTTTTTCATTGACTACTTGACAGTATGCTTTATAAACTTGACATTCAGGAGACAGAGAAAAGTGACTGCTAGACTTTGCAAAGCAAAATGGGACAATCCTTCTAGTTTTCTGCCTCACAGAAGAGGCTGCCAGATATTCTGCAGGGTACAGAGGAAAGTGACTGATGAACTTTGCCAATACAACATAGGAGTATCTTTCAAATTTTCTGCTTCAATGAAAAGTCTGCAAAATATTATGGGCCTGTAGGCTGAAGATGGATGCCCTAATATTGCATAGGAGCTTTGGGTGACTGTCCAGGCAGGAAGATGTCTTTGTTGTTAGGTAATATTAATTCCTTCAGGTGTCTTTGATAGAGTTAAAGACTTTCTTAGTTATGAAAGAAAATAAATTAGGTATAAAATTTGGAGTCACTAAGATGAAACGGATGGTAGAGTGTTTTCTCTGAAATTTGCTAAATACAAATAAATTGAATACTGTTAATATAATTCTTACTTGATAACTGTTTCTGTTGTATATAGTTTTATTATGTTAAAGTTAAAACTTTTTATTTAGACAAAAGAGGAAATGTTGTAGAGTATAATTTAAGATGTGTTACATCCAAGAAGAACTAATACCTATAGTCCTTAATGTGTTTCACAAAAGAGAAACAGAAGAGTCATTGCCAAACTCCTTTTATGAACCTACAGTTTCCCTGATACCAAAACCACACTAAGACTCAACCAAGAAAGTGAATTTCAGACCAGTCTCACTCATGAGCATTGATGCAAAAATTCTCGATAAAATACTGGCAAACTAAATCCAAGAACATATCAAAAAAATTATCCATTATGATCAAGTAGGCTTCATCCCAGAGATGTAGGGCTGGTTCAACATACGAAAACCTATCAGTATAATCTATCATATAAATAAACTGAAAGAAAAAAACTATATGATCATTTCATTAGATGCTGAGAAAGCATTTGACAAAATTCAAGACCCCTTTATGATAAAGGTCTTGGAGAGATTAGGGTTACAAGGTTCATACCTAAATATAATAAAAGCAATATACAGCAAGCCGACAGCTAACATCAAATTAAATGGAGAGAAACTTATATTATTATTATAGTATAGCACACTTTATAATATATTAAAATAAAGATTTTAAATGCTTCTATACATTTCCTCCTGGCAATGTCACATATGTAAAATTCATGAGAAGAGATGTTTAGCTATAAAGAATTATTTGCCAATAAAATAAAAACAACATGAATCAGAAGGTATACAAATACAATAAACCTACATCTGCTAAATAATGTTCTGAAAACAAAATAAAGTTTTTCTATTGTTTTTATAATCTTTTTTTAAGATTTATTTTTATTTATTTATTATGCACACAGTGTTCTGCCTGCAGGCCAGAAGAGGGCACCAGATCTCATTACAGATGGTTGTGAGCCACTATGTGGTTGCTGAGAATTGAACTTGGGATCTTTGGAAGAGCAGCCAGTGCTTTTAACCTCTGAGCTATCTTTCCATCCCTCTTCTTATTGTTTCTAATACCAGTTGTGGTTTAGTGTTAATATGTTTGGAAGTTAAACCAATGCTCATTGTCGTTATTCTATCATCATATTCAGATGCTAAAAATCAGATGCATTCCCTCTGAAATCCATCTAGGGACTTGTATAACACAGCCTCAGGAGACAGATACTGTACTTCCAAAGGGCTTCTTCATCATTAGTTCATTCCTCGGGTGCCACCAGCCATTTTTCAAGCAAACAGTAATCTATGTGACTAGATCTTTGATCAAAAGATTCTGTCAGGTAGGATGACTATGTTGCAAGAAATAGCTAAAGTACAAATAAACAATGAATCTGCTTAAACTACTTAATCTTTGTAAACTCAGAGAACGCGAGGGTGTGGAAGTGTGCAGTAGACACATTTGGGAAAACACCAGTATCCTGGATAAGGTGGAGACACTTAGAAAAGTAGTCAAAAACCATCTGCTGTGATACATGTTGAGGGAAGAGGGATATTTAAGAATGTTGCAAGTGCAGGAACATAATTAGATGCAAACTTTTAGAAATATTCTTCTTAACATGTTTTCAGCCTAGAACATTCATAAATGTGTGTGCACGTGTGTGCGTACAATACATAAGTACAACAATTTTTATTTAAATATCTGAATAATTTTTGTTTTACCCAAACTTCTGAAAGTTATCATGAAGAACTACAAATATCCTGTCAATCTCTTCTATTGTTAATTTCATACCTTATCTTAGTGATTTTTTTCAGAATTATTATTGATTTATGATTCTTACCTAGCAACCAGTTTTCCAAATACAATTTAGCTTTTGTTATTCAAATCAGGACAACATTTGAACTTAAATGGTCCTGACTCTTTTTGTGTCCTCATGTTTTTGAAGTTACTCAGTTTATCTTATATATTTGTGAATTTGACAATTTGAGGACTATTGATCAGACATTTTGTAGAATATTAATTTGTGTATTTCACTCAGAGCTAGGCTCCAGTTATGACATCACCATTCTTACATACAGGGGACTCCATGGCATTTTCATAGCATCACTGAGGATGTATAAGGTATCACATTATCAAGATAACAGATTGTTCCACTGTGAAACTGCTCTTTCCTTCTTCATTTATTACAAGTCTGTCATAAACCGTCCATCAGAGGTGGACACATGAAGCTGATTCTTCCTTAAACTAGGAGTAATAATAAATACTAGTCCTTGCTAACTTGTTCTATTGTCACTAAAATGCCTAGAAATGTTAGTAATACTTACCTGGCAGGATCAAAAGAAGTTAAGTATCTTTCAATTTGTGCATCAGTTTGCACAATGTAGTTCCTTGTCTCAAACACCAGTGACTTCACCTCTGAGAAAGTCAAGTACATATATCCTCAATGGAGTAATACTATCACTTCCATGCTTGTGAATGTTGATTCTTGAGGGCAGAGAAATGTTACTCTTTCGATGTGTAAAGTAAAGCATGTCAGTGGAGAGACGAGAAGAGATGCAAGGCACGCTTAAAGAAATAGATGAAAATGCTGTTTCATTTGCATAGTATTGGCCTGCATATGACTTCTTTTTATAGTTATTGAAAATAAAGTATAACATTAAGAATAGTGTAAAGAAAATAATGTGTTTACACAGCAATTTCAAAAACCTTTTATTTTATATAATTGTATATACTACATACAATGTAGTATTCCATAGTAATCGTTTCATAATAACTTTATTTTTATTAAATTGTATATACTACATACAATGTAGTATTCCATAGTAATCGTTTCTTAATAACTTTATTTTTATTAGTTTTATAGAGAGAAATAAAACTATATGTGCCACAACTAGGTAAAAATAAATTAACTGCATATAATATAAAACCTACAAATTGTTAAGCTGTGTTTGTAAAAAGGAACAATTAACAAAGGCAAGTGGAAACTTTATTATGAATACACCAGAAAGAAAAGCATAAAGATAACCTACAATTCAAAACACAGAAAGAAAGATATTCTAGGTAATTAGTAAAAAAAAAAAAAGCAACAACAGTTAACTATTACAGTTACATGAAAAATAGAGAAAACAGGGCTACAGCAACAGTGTCTAAAATGCAGAGGGGAATACTGTGTACCATGTTGACATTTGAGGTGTGTGCCTTGGAAACATTGTTAGAACATACATGGCAATGCTTTGCTGCACCACAAGAAAATAATAAATCTACCTTTCTTAGTGGAACTGTTAAATCTAAATCTCACAATTATTGAAAAATGACAAAATGTCATTAGCTACACTGAAAATTCAACAAATTCAGTTCATTAGTTTAGTGTAGTTGCCACATGTGGATATTGTAACAAATAGTAATTTTCTTTCCAAGGATAAGTATTAATTATAGAATGTAACTGCACATTTGGCTACTATTAATATAATTAAAAGTAAGCATACGGGTTATTCTCCCTAAATATGGTGTAGTAAAAAAATAAGAATCATATGTTCTTAAACTTCAAAAAGATTCCTCCATCATTCACAAAGGGTCAAAGGGGGGAAATCACAGCAAGATTTAAAAAATTAGAAATAAAATTTCCATGATAAAAACAGTTTTGTTTGGGTAAGTTCAGGAATACACAACATATCTATTCTTAATCTGGAGCTGAAAATTATCTTCAAAATATGCAATACAGAACCCAAATATTTAGCAGAACAAGAAATGAAAAGAAAATGACCTAAAATGCATGTGTTTTTCATAAAAGAATTATTGCTAAGAACATAGTTTGGAAATATAAGTAGGTATTAAGATTCATTTTGTCATGACTGTTTCATCAGGTCATAAATTTGAAAGAATAGTAATAATTTAGTTAGAAACAAACTTAATAATTTTATAGACAGGAAATGACTGTTTTGTCATCTTTTCTAAGCATTATGAGAATTATATTAATTTTTGCTTGCTAGGGAAGGCTTTCTCGTGAAAACTGATATCAGTTATAATGCACGTTGTGAAATCATAATCTGAGGTCTCATAATAGCAACCCAAGAGCCTGCATATTGGGGAATACTTGTCTATATCACCAAATAACAATCTCTCTCTCTCTCTCTCTCTCTCTCTCTCTCTCTCTCTCTCTCTCTCTCTCTCTCTCTCCCTC
>NC_022011.1:12042734-12044853 GCF_000317375.1 Microtus ochrogaster | reverse complement strand
TTATTATTTTTATTTTTCTCTTTTATTGAAAATAGATTCTTTTCTCCTACTATATATTCTATTTTCCACTCCCTCTACTCTTCCCAGTTCTATTCCACCTAACACTTCAATATTCACTCTCTCTGTCTGTCTCATTAAGGAATAATTTTATAAATCTTTTTAAAAAAGAACAGTAGTATTTGGTGTTACCCTAGGTCTCTGGACTACCTAGACTCTGGTTCATTGTGACTCAAGCCATGTGGGATATAACTTCCATCTCTAGGAATGGGTCTTAAGTCAAACCAGTGTTGGTTGGTTAATGGTAGTAGCTTTATGCCTCCTTTGCCTTGGCATATTTTTAGGCAGAAACACATTGTAGATAAAATGGTTTGTGGCTGATTTGGTATTCATGTTTCTCTTTTGGTACCCTGCAAAATACCTTCCTGTACCAATAATCCTAGAAGAGGGATGACAGTTCTGTGTAGGCATCGACTCGACCTCTCTATGTTCAGTGGGCTGTGTGGGTGTTGTCTTCATCTATTCAGTTTGTGGAGAGCAGCCTGTGTCTTGGCAATAGTCTGGGCTGTTTGGGGGACTTCTAGGTGGGTCCTTTGAGTTTGGCTAAAAACTCAGTTGGATATAACCCAGTCCTGGTATTAGAAGTTTTGCTTGATGACAAGAGATGACCAGTTGGGACTATGCCTCCCTCATTATTTGGAAACAATATTAGGGGTGATTTCATATAATTTAGGAAATTTTCACTGTTTTAGGTTTCCAAATCACCCCTCAAGTGTCCTTCGATTCTGGCTGTCTTTCACTGCATGTCCTCTCCCTTCCTATGTGATCCTCCAATTCCAAATCTCCACCACCAGTCCACCCATAAAATCTTTTCTATTTTTCCCTCCCAGGGAGATCCATATGTTCTCTAGTACTTCTTCTATACTTAACGCCTTTAAGTCTACAGATTGTGGGTTGATTATCATTTCCTTAATGATTAATAGCCACATATAGATTAATACATACCATATTTGTCTTTCTGTGTATAGGTTATCTCACTCAAGATGATTTTCTGTACTTCTATTTGTTTGTAATTTTCATAACATTTTTAAACAGCTGAGTAATGTATCATTGTGTAAATGTACCAGATTTTCCTCTTCCATTCTTCTGCTGAGGAGCAAATAGATTGTTTCCAATTTCTGGCTGTTGTGTATAGTGCAGCAGTGAACATAGGTGAGCCAGTGCCTTGGCGGTAGGGTGAAACATCCTTGGGTATAGGCTGAAGAGTAGTATGGCTGGATCTTGATGTAGATGAATCTCAACATTCTAAGGAATGACCAAGACTGATATATGTAGTGGTTATACAAGCTTGCATTCCCACCAGCAATGGAGAAATGGTCCCTCTTATTCCACATTCTCACCAGCCTGAGCTGTCATTTGTGTTTTGGATATTACTCATGCAAATGGTGTTCATTCCAGAAAGTCTTTTCCTATGCTATTGTTCAGAATTTAACTATCCTTTGTGTGTGTGTGTGTGTGTGTGTGTGTGTTTCTATTTGAAGCTGAGAATTAGCATTTCAAGATCCATGAAGAATCATGTCAAAATTTTAATGGGGACATTCTAGTAATTTTCATAGTTTACATTCAGATATTGGAAAGAATAAAAATCTTCATTATGTGTTTTGTAGCTTAAAATTAATTGCTGTCCACCACAGCTAACCTGCTGTGTCATAGAACATAAAAATTTATTCTTCTTACCTCTCTACATTTGTCTACCATGTCAACCATTGTCTCCCATCCCTTCTTCCCAGATTCCTGATAAGCTTCTAAGGTCAGTAATATACTTAAAATGCTACTGTGTGTTAACACAATTGAAATTTTCTAGTGTTTTATTTTGTAACATCACATTTTTGTGGACATTCTTTGCATAACTGAATTTCATGGGTTATTATTGACAAAAGAATTTTTATGTGTAGGATGCTTTGTGATACATTTTCTTTTTTATTTATTTTTACTTTTTTTTTGAAAAGAAAAAATTTCCGCCTCCTCCCACCCTCCCTTTTCCCTCCCCCTCCTCTCACTCCTCTCCCCCTCTCTCCATTCCAAAGAGCAGTCAGGGTTCCCTGCCCTGTGGAAAGTCCAA
>NC_022011.1:12039773-12041761 GCF_000317375.1 Microtus ochrogaster | reverse complement strand
TCTTCATCCATTCTTCCATTGAAGGACATCTAGGTTGTTTCCAGGTTCTGGCTATTACAAATAATGCTGCTATGAATATAGTTGAACAAATGCCCTTGTCATATGATCGGGCATCTCTTGGGTATATTCCCAGGAGTGGCATTGCTGGGTTCAGGGGTAGGTTGATCCCGAATTTCCTGAGAAACCACCACACTGCTTTCCAAAGTGGTTGCACAAGTTTGCATTCCCACCAAGAATGGATGAGTGTACTCCTTCCTCCACAACCTCTTCAGCAAATGTGCGATACATTTTCAAGATGTGTTTTGCTAAAAGAAAAATTTTTAATTTTTGTTGCCTATCAATAAAATTGAAAAATAATTAATGGATAGGTTTAGGGAAGAAAGCAAATATCAAGTAACTATTTGTCTTTTCTTTCTCTAGTCTTGAGGTAATAAACACTTAGCATAGAATGTTTGGAAAATAAAATACAAGGAATAAAACACATAAGCCATATAATTTTATTACAGATTTAGCACATTGCTAGCCAATAGTCCTCTACAAGTATTAATAACTATTTTTCTTTATAATGTTCTGTATATTTCAATAGCTATAAAATATCAATATTTAATGTGTATATTTATATTTCTCAATCAAACTTTCTTTCCATATTCATTGTTTAATTTCTTTGAACTAAAATGACCTCAACTTAATATCACTGCATTCTTTTATGAGCAATCCTATCATTCTTCCTCCCCAGCTTCATGACCTTCAGCTCTGTGAATTATCTAAGGCTGCCCTTTAAGCACCATTCTTCTGTGGACAAAGCATGAAAAGATCTTTAAAAAAAATCATTGGGTCTTATTTAGCACAATGTAAAACTCTGAATGATTATGGAAATGAGAACTTATATTTAATGCATCGCACAGTCAGATGTGTGTATACATTATAATGACACCAAAAACAGAGGCCTCAAATGAGTTCAGGCGCTCTAGTCAGAATTTATGACTTCCCAGCGCACTGAAATAAGAAGAAAATGATATTGCTAAACCAGTGATCTCTAAAGCATAATAGGGAGTGGAGAGAGATGAGGAGAATGAAGATGGACAGTGATAACCTGGTTTTCAAAAAGATGGCAAAGTTATTTTCCTCAGAAAAAGCACTGTGAAGATAACATTAGTGTCCATCAATATTGGACACTAATATTGTCCAATTGGTATTATATAAAATATTTACATATATATTTATATATAATAATTTGCTGGACACATGATTTATATATAACATACTATAATTAGATATCATATACACACACATTTGCCTGGTTAATTTCAATTCCTCCCTCTCAAAGAAACTACAGATTTTCTTTGCAAATTATAATCTTTCTGGACCTTATAGGTCAAAGGTTAGTGACCATAAGTCAGGTCAGAGTCTGGTCACAGTGGACTTAATCCTTCTGCTCCTATGGGTAGTTCTGAGTTACCACAGATATCCAAGTCTCATTCACTGGTCCTAGTGCTTTGGTGGCATGTGATTATGTGACACATTTGAAGAATTAGTTTAGAACTCATTTGAGTAACTGAGGGAGACCAGTCTCTCTCTCTCTCTCTCTCTCTCTCTCTCTCTCTCTCTCTCTCTCTCTCTCTTTCTCTCTGTCTTATAACACACATACTCATGGTCAAAAAACAAATAAATAAAACCCCAGTAAGACAATAGGTGAATCAATCTGTGATACAGCATGTTTTCGTCAAGATCTGGTGAGTTGGCCATTCAGCAGTGAACTCAATTCTGTCCAACTTCAAGTACTTTTATTATATCCCATTGTTTGCATTTGTGTACCCTCTACTTATAAACCAGGCACATATAATTTTCAGTTACTAAATATCTTGGTGTAAACAAATTTTTAAATCAATTGTGACAATTTCTACAGTGAGTTCCAGATGCATCACTATTTTGACTAACCTGGTCCTTGTGCACAGACAATGACAGCCAAAAAAAAAAAAAAAAAAAAA
>NC_022011.1:12036578-12039164 GCF_000317375.1 Microtus ochrogaster | reverse complement strand
AGGGAGAGAGAGAGAGAGAGAGAGAGAGAGAGAGAGAGAGAGAGAGAGAGAGAGCTTGAGAAGGGGAGGGAGATAATATGGAAGGAGAGAGACAGAGATACCGAGAGACATAGAGAGGTGGGGTGGATCTGGATTATACTCCTAGAACAAGCATACCCACAGCACAGTGTTTTTCAGTGTAGATATGAAACCTTTCATGGATATATTGATGAGCTTTAAATTTCTCCCAGCAACCTACATCTCCAGCGTCATCTCTATCCTGGTTTCTGTTTATCTGGCCACAGTGAATTGCTTTTACTAGTATCTAAAAAAAAAAAGTCATGTCTTGTTCCATTCCGCAAGTGTAAACCTCTTTATTGTGCTCAGAAATATCCCCTCTTTGAGGGCTTAGTTTTGATTTGGTTTCCACAAAAATGCCCATGCTGAATGGTTCCCTTTCTTCTTGGTCTACTGATGGCTCTAGTATTTGTGCTTTCAACTGATCTCTTGGCTAAGATTTTCCATTGCTTTTCACAATAAATTTAATTTCTTCTGTGAGTGACCTTGAACTTTATCAGGAGAGATAAAATGAAACAAGCTATGTGCACTTTATAATTGTCACAGACCTTTGTAAGTTAATGAACAATTAGTTAATTGAGTGACTGATAACTAGTCACAGTATATAACTGAAACTGAATATACCTTATATAATAATCATGTGTGTTTTTAGCAAGAAGAGAACTAGGCTTGATAAGTACAGAATGTCTTTCTATATTTCTATATTTGATTGTAAATGACTCACATCTTCCTAAGGTCTCTTGTTCAAAAATTAAAAAAGAAACAATAGAACAAAAACAATACCACCCCCACCCCCACAGCTCCTGAAGATACGAAATTTGATGATCTGAAAAAACATGTGTTAATTCAACCTAATGTACATTAGAACATTCTTGGGCATTAATTTTTATCCTTTGTTTTATTTTTAAGTAAAGATTATAGCTGTCTTATTCAATTTTTACTTATTTACAATATAATTTGTAGATATATATGCAACAGGGTTGCCACTTTTGCAAATGAGTCTTTCAGGTTTTAACTTACCAGTAAGGTGTACTTTGGGGGGAAGAAGCAGGGATTTAAAAAATATCAGTGTGTGCACAGATAAGAGGAACTGAAATTTAGAACATGGACAGAGAGCCCTGTGTTCAAGTGGCCTTACAACTACAGATCATCATCAATATTGCATAACATTTTCTGGGCAGATGCTTGTAATTCAATGGTAATCCCCATGTCTCGACTCTCTGACTTCATTTCTAAATTAAATTTGAGCATAAAGACAATAGTCCCCAAGTCTTGCCAAGAACAAGGGAATTTCTGTAACATTAGCAGGAGATAGATTATGTCATTCTGATGTTTCTCTCATTATTTTTACTGTATGTATGTCCATTTATCTGTGAATCTCTTTGTCTTTTGGTCTATTTCTGGCAGTTTACATACAAATTTATATATATATATATATACAGGGTTTCTTTGTGTAATATCCTCAGCTGTTCTGGAACTAGTTCTGTAGCCCAGGCTGGCCTTGGACTCATCGATATCCACTTGAATCTGTCTCCCAAGTGTTGAGATTAAAGGCATGTGCCACCACTGCCTGGTTACATATTGATTTTTAAAATGGCAAAATGAAAATTTGAGGTAGCGTGAAATAAGAATTTGTGATTTGCTCCTTTTGGCTTTAATTAAAGTAGTAGTTGGTAGCTAGCAAGGAGGCTTCGTGGGTAAAGACATTTGATTCATAAACTGGTAATCTGAGCTTGCCCCAGGAACTCATTAAAGGAAGGAGAGAAAAAGCTCCACATACTTGTCCTCTGATGCAGACAGGTGTGATGTCATGCACACCTGAACCCTGTTATTGTTCGACAATAATGATGGAGAGACATGAGCAAGCGTCAACCCACCCCAGATAGAGAAGATAGGGAGGTACTGACAGAAAAGGTTACAATAACAACCAAAAGCTCAACTTGGTGAGCCAATAAGCTTTACTAGGGTTATTTATGGGAATGTGGGCTAGAGCTTAATAATGAGACTAGAAATGACTTGTAGACATCTCTTTTTAAAAGTCCCCAGAGCACTGGGGACAGAGCATTGGTGTATGTAAGAGAGAAACGCAGAGCACACTGCATGACTTTTAGGCAAGTCAACTAGTGAAGGCAGGCAGCTCAGATGGTGTGCAACCTTTTCAGACACTGTAGCTGATCTTTGCATTTTCCAGCTGGTTTGCAGATCTGAGTCTCCTCTAGGCAGCTCAGCGTATCTGAGAGTGTCTCTCATCAGTCTTTACAGGTTATATATGCTTGGGAAGGGAGAAGCTGAGTGAATCTTGTCAGTTTCAGGGACTTCTTGAAGCCTTTATTATAGCGGCATATTTTATTTGTATTTTAATAAATAAGTTTTGCCTGAAGACCAGAGGCAAAACAAAAACCAGAAGAGGTTAGGTAATGGTCACACACATCTTTTTTTTTTTTAATTCCTTAAATGGTAGGATTTTTTTTTTTATTGAGAAAAGGAAAAAAAAACAAGTTTCCGCCTCCTCCCAGCCTCCCACCTCCC
>NC_022011.1:12017551-12034348 GCF_000317375.1 Microtus ochrogaster | reverse complement strand
CTCCCTTGCTCTTGGATTGGGAGGATCAACATAGTAAAAATGGCAATTCTACCAAAGGCAACTTATAGATTCAATGCAATCCCCATCAAGGCCCCATCAAAATTCTTCACAGATCTTGAGAGGACAATAATCAACTTTATATGCTCACACACATCTTTAATCCCAGGGTTTGGAAGACTGAGGCAGATGGATCTCTGTGAGTTCAAGACTACTTTGGGCTACAATCAAGGCAGAAACGATTTCAGGTGGTGGTGAACTACACCTTTTATTCAGCACTAGAGAAGCTTAGTCTGTTTAGTTTTGTGGTCGCACAGCCTTGGTAGAGGAAAGACTTCTCTAGTGGCTTGGCTGCTTTGCTTTTTGGGTTTTCCGGTTGAACCACAATTTCTCTCTCTGGGTTTTTATTATTCGTGCTACACTTACTGTTGTTTACGTCTTGAGCTTAAGACATTTCCTTTCTGATGGTCCGGCTTCCTAACAAGCTCCTTTCCAATATGGAAGGTGCTAATCTCAGAGCAGAATGAGTGATGGTACCAGAAACACGAGAAAGTGTGTATGTTGGGGTGGGGAGACATCGAGTACATGTGGTTGTTTGAAAACTTGCTGGGTTTTTCAGTGTAGTATCTACAGGGACAAACTTTCCATTTGGCTGCTCCGCAAAGTTTAAATAAAGTGCTAAATCAAGTTCTTCACTCATGCCTACTACATCAGTAAACCCACAAGACACATGGGACAAGCGGCCACCATTTCCCAGAGATCATAGCTAAGAACTTGCTTGTCTTCTCCCCACTCTAAAGAAGTGCAGTTTGATCGGTCCCTTCTCTTCCTCACACCAAAATTGCATTCCTGCCTTTATTTTCATGGAGACCTCTGCTTTTCTCTCAAGTTCTTGCCACAATCTATAAATTAATTATCAGAAACCAAATATGAATAGCTGTAAGTTTCATTAGATAATGTATCAGCACAGCTAGCAGATTGATTAGGTGTGTTTTGTTGAGCGAATAGATGGGATGGTTTGTGAGAAGCTTGGGGAAAAGTTATTGAAACATCAGAAGGTGTGTGTCATGAACTTAAATAAGGACAAGGCCTTACAAAAAGAGCTCTAACTCTTCATACCCCCAATTGAAATGCCTGACCATTCTCCAACCCCATACTGAAGTATGGTATCAGTGGTATCATGCTTGATTACTTTTTTTATGGAATTATTTTGGGTTTCTACTTCCTTTCTTCTCTATGTAGATGCCGTTTCCTTCAAAAGCATTTAAAAATGACATGTAATCTTGTTAGCAATTCATACAGAGGTTAGAGAAGGTACATCAAAGGAAATATGTCAAAATGCTTATCTAATATACCCAGAAGGTAATCTTGTAAAATTCCATTGAGGATGCAAGCTGCATTTATCATATTCCTTAATATAGCCTTAGTTCCCCTTTGTCTTAACTACAGAATGATTTCTACTTCTAACTCTCAGATATGACTCACAAGGCTACAAAGCTCCAATTCCTCAGAATACCTGTTCCACCTAGGAGATGGAAAGGCAGGAGGAGAGGGTACAGGAGAAGGAAAGAGAGGAGACCCCTTTTGGTTGGATGTACTCTTTTCTAGTTCTTTAGTAGTATAGCAGTCATTTTGTTTTTTAAATTGTGAGATATGATGGATTGGAATGTTTTCACTGACCAGTAGGAACAAAATGCTGAAAAGTTCATTTGTTCAAAGCTTAATGTGAAGATTCTACACCCCAGAAACGGACAGTGAATGCTTGACATTCTATTATTAAAAAACAAATAAAAAAATTAAAAAAAAACAAAACAAAACAAAAAAAATCAAATCTTTATTCTTTAGCAATTACTATATGCATACATCTTGGATTTTTCACGAATTGTGAATCCAGACTCATAAAACCTGCCGGTTGGCCATCTTCACAATTCTTCTGTTTGTTTTCAAGCTATTGTGTTCCTCAGTTTCCCTAGTGATAAGTAAACACTGTGAAGTTTAAAACCATGGACTTAATCTGGTCTCAGTGCTAAGTTTAAAGCAACCTGTCAGGAACATGATATTTTACTAAGGATGTCAAACAGACATTTTTCTTAGAATTCACAGTGTCAAATGAGAATAAGAGAATAAATGCTGCTAAAATGTTTTTCTAGTCCGATATTAAAGGAAGAAAAGGTTAACAATTTTCTTACTGCTGGCTATAAAACTATCACAGAATTTTTCTATTGCTTCTTGTCATCTCTTTTTAGTATATAGCAGGATAAAATATTTGAAAAGAAATGGGTTACAAATTAGACATATCTGGGCCCTGCTCCCTGGTAAGTACTTATGAAGACTGAGATGCCTTAAGGAACACTCTACATAATAAGGCAGCATTTCTTTGTTCTGGGAAGTAGCAGATAAATTGCAATTTTGATGATCCTGTGAAAATAATAGCTAATTGTAAGCAAATTTCTATTTTCTGCAGCAAAATCACAACCTTACACCTGAACCTACATCCTCTCACTCAACAGAGGCATTGCATATGCTATTGTTTTCTTTTAATGTATGAGATTACCTCTTAGCTTAAAGTTTTAAATGAGCTTAAAGTTACTTTTATAGAAACAAGAATTTGGGAAGTTATGTCATATAGGGGAAACAAAGGTTTTGTAAGTGGGGAATAACTATACAATACAACTTCAGGACTGGGTAAGAAGGGAGTTTTAGATAGAAGAGTTTAACTGCCTTGTAAATTATTTGTGCTAATGGTTCAGACAAAACAAAGACATTTTTCTTCATTTTATTTTTTTCACATGTATGTGTGTCTTTGTGTTAGTATGGGCACATGAGTGTGGTTACCTGAAGAGGTAGAAGAGAGTGTTGGATTCCCTGGAATTACAGTTGTGAACAGTAAGACATGGGTGCTTGAAGCAGAACTCATGTCCTCTGGAAGAACAGGAAGTGCTCTTAACTATTGAGCCTTCTCTCTAGCCCCACTGTATTCAATATTTTAATCATGTTAGGCATGTGTTGAATACAAGAAACTGCTGGATCATCATGATGTAATGAGGAGTAGAATGTTTTCATGATTTGCCTTGGGTTACAGGTATATAAACAATGTTTTAAAATCCTTACAGCAAAAACGACAGCCAGAGTGGTTCAGGAGAGTCATCCAACCGGCCTGGGAAGGCAAACAAGTTTCCCAAAGGAGGAATTAATTCCGTATCTATAATAAGCATCATCCTGGATAGCACTGCAGAACGTAAACCATAACCATTATCCCTATCTATCATTTAGTCATCTTTCTGTTACAGAATGCATGAGATTGCCTCAATTAAATTAGAGGAAAACTTTATTTGCACTCAGTTTTGGAAGTCTCCATGCACAGTTGGTTGTTCCTACTGTTTCATATCAATTATTAGCCTATCATAGGTGGCTCATCATGGTAGTGATCTCATGATGCAACATGGCCTCATGGCCATGGGAAAGGACCAGTGTCTCACAGTACTGTTTGTGGACCAAACCTCAGTAGCCTAGAGTCTCCCAGTAGAATGCCCTTAAAGTCAACAAAGCAATTACCAAGTTGGGGATACATGGGCTCTTAAAGGACATTACAAGAGTAAAATCTTTATTTGACACAACCAAAGATCAATAATAATGACTAATGATAAGGAAGACAACTATAACAATTAAGTGAAAGTTCCCCCCCTTCCACAGCTATTTTTCTCTTTCTTTTATACTGTTCCTGATGGCATAATCTTAATATGTATCACAAATGAATGGCTTGGAAGATGACTCAGTGGGCAAAGTGCTTGTCATGCAAGCATGGTGACCTGAGTTCAAATCCCTAGCACTCAGGTAAAACCTGGGTATAGTGGCACATGTCTAGCTATATCAGAACTTGGGGGAAAGGCACAGGAGGATATACTTGAAGCTCCTGATGAGCTAACCTAGCTGAATCAATGAGCTGCAGCTCCTGTGAAAGACCCTTTCTCAAGCAGTAAGGTGGGGGGTGATTTTGGGGGACACCCAATGTCCTATGGCCTCTCTAGGCATTTGTGTGTCACCCCCACACACATTTAAAAAATAATTGTTCATGTTTCTCAATACTATATAAGCACTGTTAAGTAAAATTGTGGAAAGTGATGCCAAAGACAAAGTGTGAACTACTTTAATCATAATAACTGGTATTAAAAGGAAAGACAATGTGCTTTTGCTTATGCACATATTATGACACCAAGGGGGGGGGTCTTGTACTCTTGTACAATCTCCCACACCTGCAGACACACTAAGAAATCACATTAAAAATCCTTAGCTGTGTCTGTGTGTCAGTATTGGGGATGTGCAACTGAATGTAGGCACCTCTGGAGTCCAGAAGAGGATGTCAGACCCCTCTGAGCTGGAGTTAGAAGCTGTTATGAGCTTCTGGACATGGATGCTAGGGATCACATTCAGGTCTTCTGCAAGTGCCGTATGAATTGTTAACTGCTGAGCCATGTCTCTAGACCACATTTTATTTCTTTAGTACATAAAATGAGTAAATATTTTTCTAGACATACATGGCCGTAGCCTAGTGAACTGTCAAACAACAACGTTACATGTATTCAAAATAATACACAAGGTTTTTATGTTACCCAAAAAAAATGAAATATAAAGGAAAAGAAAACCTACTGTGTTGTATTTTAATGTCGTTTATAGTATAGGAAAAGTTGGCTCATCTCTGAAAGCTGTAGGAGCCTTTATTATCAGGAAGCCTGTGGTTATGTGATGGAGACATAATAACAGAGCTGTTTGGCTGTAAGCAGGCATTGTAGTTCTAATGTACCTATAAAGACAATGTCATTAATTCAGTGGACAGCTGCCTTATCACTCACTAGTAAAGATTAAACTCACTTTGACCAAGAACTCAAAACGAAATTTAACTGACAAACTACTGAGAACCAACAGGGGATGGGGCGGGGAATGTACTTTCTATGGATTCACTTTTAAGTATTCAAGTTATTGTACCAATCCCAGTAAGGGCATAAATGACAGCATAATACTCGGCTGTAACAGTTGGTGGAAGCCATTTTAAGAAGCAGTTTAACAAACAGAGATGAATTTTAATTTGCATTGCCAGTTGAGCTGTAATAAAAACTAGTATTCCAGCTGTGAAAAAAAAATACCACACAGCTTGGTTTAGAGTTATTTACAGTTTTTTTTTCTTCACTCTACAGTACAATGAAACCATCTTGTTTCTGTCCACATCAGAAGTTTGTTAAATCCAAAAATATGACTTAGTAAATTGGAAAGGCATGATTCCTTAGGGAAATAAATACATCGTTGTTGTATTAGATTACAGTGTTCAGTTTAGTAGAAGCTAAGTGAGGAAGCTAAATGTGTTACAGTCTTTGCACTGCTTCAGGAATTGTGAAGATTATTTTAGGGCACATTGCAAATCTGAACTGTTGCTTTTCAGATTAATAGAAAACAGATATTTTCAAACAGTGTAGTTCACACAAATTCATTTTACAGCCAGTGCTTGCTTCCTGGGTTAATCTAATATTAAAGGAAATATCAACTTCTCATTTATCAGCAATGTATCTTCAATAGTGAACACTAATAAATCCAACATCAAATTTTCTATGGGTACATTGTCATAGTACCTGAAAATGATGGCCTCTTTTGGAAGCAAGAAATTCATCTGGGCATAAGGGTACTGGAATTCTACAATTAAAAAATGACAACTTGTGAACAGTTTTTCAAAGAATTATATGTATAATTAGTATTATTTTGTTTTTACAAAAGGGGGGGTTGTCAGAATGCTCAGACAGAAAAATGCTTGCCTTGCTAACACAAGGACCTGAGTTTGGATCCCTAAAACCCATGATAAAAAGTTCAGGCGTGGTGGCATGCACCTTTAGTCCCAGAACTAGGAAGGTAGAGACAGGCAGACCTCTGGGATTCACTGGCCAAGCAACCCAGCCTTCACACACACACACACACACACACACACACACACACACACACACACACACACACACCATAGTAAAGGGACTATAACCAGAAAAAAGACAGCAAGAAAAATAATAATGTTAATTGAGAGTCATGAGAGACTCTCCTCTTTACATTCTGAGGACACTGTGGTGCAAGTAAGATGTTTGGAAGTGATAGAGAGATTCTGGGGACCAAGGATGCTATCAAGAGAGTGATTCTCCCTACCTACTAGTAGAGGTCTGAAGAAGGGGGATGAAGGGAGAGAGGAGCAGGCAGGGAAAGGGGGAGAGAAAGGATAGAGGGGGTATGAATCTGGGACAGAAAGTCCAAAAAGGAAGACATGGAAACACAGAAGGATGTGAGTGGCAAATGGTCCTAGTCTAAAAATGAGATGAACTGAAGGGCCAAAGATAGGTGATAAAATGGATTACAAAGATGGCTGTGATTTTTGTTGTTATTGTTTAGTCTTAAGTGCAATCACCTCACTCCATATACTTATGGAGACATTACTACAAACTCCTGCTAGAGAACAGTCCTTTGGAAACTGAGTCTATAGACTTTTCATATCAGAAATATTCTGAGACTTCTATAGGCGAAGGAGTGGAGGTCTGGTGTCAGCCAAGTTTTTAAAATTCTGCTCATCTATGTGGTACTCCACATGTATAAACTTTTCCTTAGCTGAAAAGATACATAAACTTTTGATGAATGGTTAATCGAGAACACCTCAGGTGTATGTCAGATATATGATTATGATTCTGTATCCATGTTAGAAAAAAAAATGCAAGGACACTTTATGTACCTTGGATGTGAGTGCCCTGCAAAAGTATGTGGCAGCTGTGTGTGAAAGGAATGGGTGTACACATAAATTCTTTCCAGAACATGTAGTTTGAACTCTATTTTTTTTGTTGGTTTTTGTTTTTTTACTGTTACTATTCTTGTCAGCCATTCTTACTTTAGGGAAGCAGATTTATAAACACAATGTCTTCAGTTTTATTTGACATAAAAGTTTGGCGTGGCAATAGTACATTTCAGATTGCTTCTTTTTTCTTGCTGTTTTATTCATCTATGTGTTTTACATTTTAGTCACAGCTTCCCCCCATTCTTTGCTCCTAGTCTCTCTCCCCCATTTCCTCCTCCTATCCCGATACCCTCCTTTCTGTCTCCATCCAGGAAAGGGCAGGTCTCCTACAAGTGTCAGTAAACAGGGCATATTAAGTTGTAGCAAGACTGAACACCTCCTCATGTATTAAGGCTGGGCAATGTGACCCAGTATGAAAGATAGGATCCTAGCTGGGCGGTGGTGGCGCACGCCTTTAATCCCAGCACTCGGGAGGCAGAGGCAGGCGGATCTCTGTGAGTTCGAGGCCAGCCTGGTCTACAAGAGCTAGTTCCAGGACAGGAACCAAGAGCTACGGAGAAACCCTGTCTCAAAAATCCAAAAGAAAAAAAAAAAGAAAGAAAAGAAAAGAAAAATAGGATCCTAAAGGCAAGTAAATGAGTCAGAGTCAGCCCTTGTTCTTACTGTTAGGAGTCCCAAAAGAAGACCAAACTACACAATTGAAACATACATACAGAGTGCCTAGGTCAATCTCATGCAGGCTCCCTGGTTGTTGGTTCAGTCTCTGTGAAACCCTATGAACACAGGTTAGTTGATTATTTGAACCTTCACATTCTGACATCCAGTTCGATCAGCTTCATTAGTTAAAGATGCTTTCTTTTTTTCCATTGTATAATTTTGGCTTCTTTGTCAAAAATCAGGTATCCATAGGTGTCGGGGTTTATATCCGTATCTTTGATTCATTTCCATTGTTCTACATGTCTGTTTTTTTGCCAATATCATGCAGTTTTTATTACTATAGCTCTGTAGTATAGCTTAAACTGAGGTCTTTTTTTTTTAATTGTACAGGATTGTTTTAGGTATCCAGAATTATTTGTTTTCCATATGAAGTTGAGTATTATTCTTTTGAGGTTAATTGAGAATTATGTTGAAATTTTAATAGGGATTGCATTAAATCTGTAGATTACTTTCAGTAAGATGGCCGTTTTTACTCTGCTAATCTTACTGATTGAAAAGCATGGGAGATCTTTCCATCTTCTTTCATGGTCTTCAACTTCTTTCTCCAAAGATTTGAAATCTCATCATACAAGTCTTTCACTATATTGGTTAGAGTAACACCAAGATATTTAATAGTATTTAAGGCTTTTGTCAAGGTTGTTGATTCTCTGATTAATTTCTCATTCCATTTATCATTTGTATGTAGGAAGGCTACCAATTTTTTTTTTTTTTTTTAGTTAACCTTGTACTCAGCTACTTGACTAAAAGTGTTTATCAGTTGTAGGAGCTCCCTGGTAGAGCTTTTGGGGTCACTTAAGTACACACTACCATATCATTGATGAATAATGTTTCTTCGACTTCTTCCTTTCCAATTTGTATCCCCTTGATCTCCTTTATTACTTCAGCTAGAACTTCAATTATTATATTGAATAGTTTTGGAGAGAGTGGATAACCTTATCTTCTTTCTGATTTTAGTGGAATCGCTTTGAGTTTCTCTCCATTTAAATTGATTTTGGCAATTGACTCGCTGTATATTGCTTTTTATTATGTTTTGGTACATTCCTTGTATCCCTAATCCATCAAAGACTTTGTCATAAAGAAGTTTTGGATTTTGTCAAAGGCATTTCAACATCTAATGAGATGATTATGTTTTCTTTTTCTTTCAGTTTGTTTTTATGGTGGATTTGACTGATTTTCATATGCTAAACCATAACTGCATCTCTGGAATATACCCTATTATACCCTATTATTCATGGCAAATGATCTTTTTGGTGTGTTCTTGGATTCAATTTGTCAGTATTTTAATGAATATCTTTAATTCTATTTTCATGAGTGATATTTAAATGTAATTCTTTCTTTTGGGGTCTTTGTGTGGTTTAGATATCAGGGAGATGGTGGCCTCATAGAAAGAATTTGGCAATGTTCTTTTTTTTTATTTTGTGGAATAATTTAAGGAGTACTGGTATTAGCTCTTCTTTGAAAGTCTGTTAGAATTCTGTCCTATAACCATCTGGCTCTGGATTTTGTTTGGTTGGGAAACTTTTAATGACTGCTTCTATTTCCTGTCTATTTAAATTTTATCTGATCTTAATTTAGCTTAGGTAAGTGATATATATCCAAAATTTGTTCCATTCTTTTAGATTTTCCAGTTTTGTGGAGTACAGGTTTTTGAAGCATGACCCAATGATTCTGTATATTTAATTAGAGTCTGTGGTTATGTCCCCCTTCTCATTTTTTTATTTTATTGATTCGGATACTCTCTCTCTCTTCCTTTTGGTTAGTTTGGATAAAAATTTATCTATTTTTTGATTTTCTAGAAGAATCAATTCATTGTTTCATTGATAGTTTGTATTGTTCTCTTTGTTTCTATTTTATTGATTTTAGCCCTCAGTTGGATTATTTCCTATCATCTACTCCTCTTAAGTGTGTTTGATTCTTTTTGTTCTAGAGTTTCCAGGTGTGCTGTTAAGTCTCTAGTGTGAGGTTTCTCCACTTTCTTTAAGTAGGAACTTAGTGCTATGAACTATCCTCTTGCCACTGTTTTCATTGTGTCTCATATGTTTAGGTATGTTGCACATTCATTTTCATGGAATTCTAGGAAATCTTTAATTTTTTTTATTTCTTCTTTGACCTAGTGGTAAGTCAATAAAGAGGTGTTTAGTTTCCATATGTTTGTAGGGTTTCTGTTGTTGAAATCCAGCTTTAATCCATGGTGGTCTGCTCAGATACAGGCAATTAGTTCAATTTTTTGGTATGTGTTGGGACTTGCTTTGTGGCTGAATATATGTTCAATATTGGAAAAGGCTCCTGGGGTTCCTACAACCTGTATGGCCTCTTGAAAGGCTGTCGAGGGCTGTAGGTATACCCCACACAAAGGGAGGAGGTACAGCCAGGGTTTACTGGATGGGTTTTCAGGAATATGAGAGGGCAGAGAGTGGGGTGTTACCTGTGGTCCCTAAATCTGGCCTGGCCCTGACCTCTATTAAAGTAGAAGTCTTCTTCCGAAGTTGTAGATTGGGACACAAAATTAGGAGTGAGATGGGGCTGTGTGTGGCATTTAGGATTTTGGGACAGGCTTAAAGGGGTCTAGTAGGTGTTAGGCAGTGTCTTTCCTGGGGTTCTTAGGAGCAGCCTGACCTCTGCTCTAGCTCCTGGGTACCGTGAATCCAACTGTGGAGACCAGTGGATCAGGGGCAACTGTGTCATTTAATTTTCAAAAACAGTTTCAATATAATGTCTTTATATAGAGTGTCACCACTCTGGTGAAACTATTATGCCCTGTAATGAAACCTAATGAAAAATCTCTGGACTAGATTAGGTGGAGGTCTGATGCAAGGCCCACCAAAGAAGGATGTGTAAGACAGGGCTTTGGAGTTGAAGTGGAACATAGCAGAACAGGATGGCCGGCGAGCAAGGATGGAACATAGAACAGCAAACACTATCCATGCTGTAGATCTTCCTAGGGACAGATTGTGAAAGCTGACTGCTTCCAAAGAGATGTTAAAGGATTGTGACACACCTGCTTCGTGAATCACACACAATCAGGTTGTGTGGTCTCACATGTGTGAGGATGCTTGTGGGACAATGGCCCTATTTGAATGAAACAAATTATTATGCAATAGAGGGTTACCCTATGATATATAGAAATTAAATGGCAATATGAGCAATAAATCAGAACAGAAATAGGAGTAGAATATGGACAGAGAGAAATGCAAGTAAAGATAAAATAAAGGTAAAAGAGATTATGGAATGTGTAAGGTTAAAAAACTCATAGGAGCACAATGACCTTCATTCCAGTTCTATGGAACCCTGACGCCTCCTAAATTACCAGGAAATAAAATCAGACAAAATATTAATTACACAAATTTGCAATGCAAAGCAAGTATCTAAGCCAACTAAATGTGTCTATCAAATGCTGAAGACAATTCATCCTTAATATGAAAATAACAGGAAAGTAGCAACCATTAGAATATTGGCCAGTGAATGGATGACCCATGCCAAAGAATTGGAAGATTTCCTGGACCATTTTATTATGCAGTCTGAATTTATAAGGAGGCTTGAGAATATGCTAGGTGTAGAGGATACCCGGGGAATGGAGATTCTACTCGATCTCAGTATATGCCCAACCTCGTTTCTATACACTAATGCTGAAATGGGAGAAGCAGCCGTGGTCTGGGCTCACTGTTCAACTGCTCTTTACCTAAATTTCTCATTTGAGACAGAAATATAAGAAGCACAGGAAGAGCCAGGCACAAGCACCTCTTATAGTTTCTGGCTTATTAGTAATCATTAGACCTTATGTGAAGCTAAATCTTAGCAATGCTTATTAATAAAGTAATATTTATGTTTGTAGTAAATATTTTAACAAAGGTTTGCAAAACAGAACATTTTTATAATAAAGGCAACATAAAGAAATTAATAAAATAAAAAGTATACTTTTTTGGTATTAATGTATGTGCATCATTTGTGTGTTAACTGTTTTATCCAGAAAGACTACACTTCCCAGTTTCGCCTGCAGGCTATGAAGTCATTTCTGCCCCTTTAAGGGGGTCACAACTACTCTTCCTCTGTAGGTATTTTGGCCATTCGCACAGGTGTGTGATAAAGATGTCCCTCAACATGAATAAAGTCAGTCCTGCCTAAGGTTAGAGCAAGTCTCTCTTTCTGCCTTTAATCATCTAACATAATGGAAAGGCATTAGAAGTTCCCACCCCTAGCAGATATTTTAAGTCTTTAGGACCCAAGAACCAGGCAGGACTACTCATTTCTCTCAGGAAGCCTTTCTTTTTACTCTCTGTCTCTGCCCTTTCTCTTTCACCTGTCTTTCCCTGACACAGATGGGAGGCCCTGATGGGAGGCCACGTTGCATTCAGATACAACATGAGTGCAATATTGCAAAGCATCAGGACAAGGTAATTTGTTGGACCTAACTCAGAGGTGGGCGCCCTAGCTAGGACTGGGAGCTTATCAGAGTTTTCTTCAGTAAGACCCACTCAATTGAAGGCACTGGACACTTTCCACTAACTTCGAGAATCACGGAATCAATAAAGGCTCTGAGCATCTTCCACTGACCCTAAGGTATCTTCACCCTGGAATTGTAATGGTTTGGGATGCTCCTTTATTTTCCAGATGTGTTGGGCCAATTTGAAACTTAAAGGATACTCTAAGTAACTGGATAGTGACCTCAATGCTTGCCTTTGTCCCTTCTCCACTTCAAATTTTCTGTAGAGACTTGTTCAGTCCAAGACTCCAAGAACTTTCCACTTGTTAAAATTGGTCAAGAATTCCTAGAATTCTTCACTGGCTTATAGCTAAAAACTTGAACCTTTCGCTGACCCTGTGATCTTAGGTTTGGGGTTCATTGGAGCTTCATAATTGAAATGACCCCTACTGGCCCCAAATCAGAGCTTTTAATTTTTAATATCTAAACTAATTTAAGTAACTCCATAAGACAAAATGGTAGTGTATTCTGAGACCCCATTTCCTATAACACTCCTAACTCACTTAAATCTTTCTCAAGGCTCTGGCTTACAACCACACCCAAATTCAGAATACCTACCATGTCTTCTGGGCCTCCAAACATGTATCTCTAAAATTGCAACTATTCCTAGCTGAGATAACATAGAGCTCTTTGGCCTTACACACCATTAGCCTTATGTCTTTGACTTACTTGTGTTTCTGTTGCTCCCAACTTGGAAACCCTGCTTGTATTTTTAACAACTAGAGGTAAAAGCATTCAGGTTGTCTGTTCCAATCTGCATATAAAAACAAACTTGTTATGGATATGTAGATCCCTGGGTTCCATCTTTCCAAGATTCAAATGTCATTTGGATATTCATAATGTTGAAAACATGTCTCATACTATTGTACTCTATTGAGAAGACTGGCTCTAGAGTTAGAATTTGGCCCATCTGCTTCAGACACATGTATGTTAGTTTAAAAGTTTCCTTCAAACAAATAAAAAAAGGAGAAAGGGAAAAATATCTCATCATGAGTCACACTTTACCCTTTAGTCCATTCATCTTTACTTATAAGTGTTTATTACTACAAGTCATTGGTCTGGCTCGAGCCTCTGGCTTCTGCTGTACCACTAGTAATGGACTCTCACTGGGGCTCCTCCTGGTTATCCTGTTGTCATCCTGTGTCATTGGAAATGATGCTATTTTGGATTCATAGGTTCATGCTCTCCACATGCTCCAATAGTTCATCGATAAGGTGGATGTTGGGGTGAGACAACTCAGAGCCCTGGTTTTTGCCTTCTGTGGTAACTGGGTTGGTCAGTCTTCCAGTTTTCCCTCATTGTCACTGCCCAGGTGATCTCTCCAGAACTTCCTTGGCTAGCTCACCCAGTGCAACCTACAGCAGGGCCAGGGCTAGCTCTCTTGTTCTCAGGTCCAGAGATTCATTTCTCCAGCACTTACACCACCAGAACCAGCTCTACTGTTTTGCCCAGGTGTGGTGCAGGGCCTTCTCTCTGGATTGCTGAAGGGAAGTATATGATAGGTCAGCTCTTCTTCTCTCACAGGCTGGCTCCCCTGAACCCCAGACAACAGGGTCAGCTTTGGTGTACTGTCCAAGCAGAAATGAAGGGCTTGTTCTCCTGTGTGCTATAGCTAGTGAGGTGCAGGGCTAGCCCTCACACTCTTCCCCACCAGGTAGCAAGGGGTGAAGGGGGAGGGCATCTTTCCCTCATCCATGCTATTAAATGGCAGACAAGTGTGGGAATGGGGTCAGCTCTGCTGCTATCACGTCCCTCGGGTCAGATCACCTGAGTTCCTGAGAAGAGAACAGGGCCAGCTCTAGTGTGCTATTCAGATGTGGCACAGAGCCCAGAGACCCCTTTTTATACCCCATCATCTTGGATTCTGTAGTGCTTCAAAATGAAGCCTAAGCAAGTAAAACAAAACAAGCTTTAAGTTAAAATTTGTTAAATATAAAATGATATTCAAAATCAGGGATATAAAATTATATAAAGTTATTAAGGGTTGAATGTTTGAGTAAAACAGTTTAATTAACAATACACTTGCATCGCAGAAAACTCTGAGGCTCAAGTCCTCCTTATAGATGGAACACAAACTTACTTGGATGGATGGCCATCCCACCAGAGTAAGCTGCAAGCTAATCTCCTTCCAGGACAAGGATGCATGGAAATAGGACCTGCCAGAAGTCTGCTCCTTCTACCAGTGGCTAAATAGGCCTGACCATCTCTTGACTGTGTAGGCCTGACAAGGTTCATTCATGTAGGCCTGACCAAAATAGACAAACAACCTTCCTTATCTAAATATGAATTATTCTTCATGTTTTAAATGACAAAGAGATATAGATTATTTTGCCCAGTGGAGTATCTCAATCTACACCCACATCCTTAATGTCTCAAACAGCATAGAGGCACATTGCAATTACTCTGCCCTCAATGTCTCCTGAAATTGACATATGAGGATACTGTGAACAGGGGAACATTGTATATAAGCCATCCACTGACTGGGATGGGACGCACATGTAAACAAAGACTGTACTTTTGTTTCCTGGCCACTCAGACATGAAAAATCACACAAAACTGTACTACTTACAACACTGTTTGGTCAATGGTTCAGGCCTATGCCTAGCTAGCTCTTCCATCTTAAATTAACCCATTTCTATTAATCTGAATATTGCCATGAGGCTGTAGCTTACCAGTAAAGTTCTGGTGTCCTTCTCCTTCAGTAGCTACATGATGTCTCCCTGACTCTGCCTTCTTTCCTCAATCTCTGCTTGGATTTCCTGCCTTGCTATATTCTGCCCTGCCATAGGCCAAAGTAGCTTCTTTATTAACCAATAGTAATAAAACATATTCACAACATACAGAGGAGAATCCTACAACATCTGTGTGCTAATTCAACTGGTCATGCCCTTTACCCTAACATTCAGTTCTTTCTCTTAGCAAAAGCTAACTTCAGGATTCATACCCTAACCCCCCCTCCCCAAGTTCCCTGATTAATGGAAGATTTCAGATACTGTCATCAATCTCACATCTTTGAAAAGTTATTCAGAATATTCACACAGAATCCTTGATAGTTGAGTTTCTATCTGTAGAGTCAACAATCTTCACCTTATATCCAAATAAAATGATCCATGCAAGCGCTTCCTGTAGCTTTTATCCTACAATAGCTCCATTTGTTCCTGATGCATCTGCTAAAAGATCTTTTAGATGTTGTGGAGAAACTGATTAAAAGGGACATTAATATCATTCACCTGGGTCAGATACAATTCTTTATATTAGTCCTCTGTTTTTGCCTGTCCCCTTCCTTTGACATTCCTTCCACTTGTATTTTTCCCCTTGTATTTTACATTTTTAAATAATTTATTCTTATTGCCCAACTTCAATTCCCTTCCCTCAACTCCTCCCAGGCCCTCCCCTACATCTCGTTCTTCCCAGATTCACTCCTCCTCCTTTCCCTTCAAAAAGGAGCAGGCCTCTCAGGGACATCAACCATACATGGCATATCAAGCTATACTAGGACTAGGTACATCCCGTCAAATTAAGGCTGGATAAGGCAACCCAGTAGGAAGATAAGGGTCCTGAGAGCAGGCAAGAGAATCACAGACAGCCCTCTCTCCCACTTTTAGTAGTCTCACAAGGACACTGAGCTACACAACCATAACATACATGCAGAGGACCTAGATCAGACACATACAGGCTCCCTAATTGTCAGTTCAATCTCTTTGAGCCACTATGAGCTGCCCTCGTTAGCTGATTCTGTGGCCTGTTTCCTTAAAGTGTTCTTGACCCCATCTGGGTCCTACAATCCTTTCTCGCTCTCTTCCACAGGATTCCCTGAGCTATTTGGCTGTGGTCTCTACATCTGCTTCTGTCAGGTGCTAGATGACATTTTTCTGATTATTCTACTTCTGTTAGCTCATTTTGGTGCAGCAGTCCTGACAATGGGACTTGTCACTGTCAGCCTAAATCAATTCTATGTCCACTTCCTTTCACCAGCCCACATTATTTCTCCAGTCTCTGTTCCTTCCTATCCCTCAATCTTCTCAGAAAATCTTTCAATTTTCTCTGTATTCAAATTATCAGCTTATAGTTCTCTAATAATTGTTTTCCAAGTCTCTTTAGGAATACGGGATGACAATCACATGATCCATGGCAATCTATCAAAATAAGACCGTACCACTACCACATGACCCATCTTCAATGGACCCAGAACCACTCTGACAAAGAACCTCCTCAGTAGCCACGCTATAATGCTCCCACCTTGCAGTTTCTATGTCCGACATCTCAGGGTTAGGGATGCAGTTTCCTGATGAAAAACTACACTTCTCAGCTTCCCTGGGGACCACAGAAGTCATTTCTGCCTTGATAAGAGATTGCATCCCATCTTCCTCTATAGGAATTTTGGCTATTGACATTTGTGGACAACAAAGATGTCTTCTCACTGTGGCAAAATGTAGCCATGCCTAAAGTCAGACCAAGTCTCTCTTTCTTTGCAACTTTTGTGTCTTTACGGCTGGCTGCCTTTAAATTAACTAACATGGCCTGAGGGGGCCAGAAGAAGGCATTGGATTTCCAGAAATTGGAGATGGCAGTCACCATGGATGTGCTGGGAATTGAACCCACAGGTTCTGGAAGAGTAGCAAATGCTTTCAATTGTTGTGCCATCTCTCCAAGCCCTAAAATGTATAATTTTTTTTTCTTTTTTTTTCTCCCATTTCACTCCCCCTCCTCCCACCCTTCCCCCCCTCCTCCCACCCTTCTTCCCCTCCCTCTCCAGTCCAATGGGCAGTCCAAAGGGTTCCCTGCCCTGTGG
>NC_022011.1:12012509-12014502 GCF_000317375.1 Microtus ochrogaster | reverse complement strand
GGACAGACACGCACGGCGGAACAAACACAGACACAACACGGCGACTCCCACGTGGGTCCACTTTAATGGGGGAGGGAAACACAAAAGGACGAAGGATGTGGGACACACGAGGAAAAGGCAGGACGAGAGAGGGGCCTCGTGTGGCCCTGCCTTTTAACGGGGGGCACAAGGCAATCTGGGAAGAATATCCCACACCTGCGCGCAGGTGTGCGCACAGGCAACCATAGTCCAGGGGGAGTCTGGGAGTTGTAGTTTTCCAAAAGAACAACAACCTCGCCTTGGGCTCCTGGGAGCCACTCTAGGTTCAAGGCTCTTGCCAACCCTAAGGTGGTTCCCTTATCTAAGAATTGTGCTTCCGTGCTCCCTTATCCAACCTTACTTTATCCCAAACATCCTTTTTCCCCAAGTTCCCCCAATCCTCCCCTTCTGCCTTATCTCTCCCCATCTCCCCTTACCCCCCTCCCACCCCTGTGTGGGATGTGTGTGTGTGCCCACGTGTTTATGTGTGCCTGTGTTTTCTTGAGCTCACTGTGGGGTTAAGTAGAGAGCCTCATATATGCTAAGCACATACTCTACCACTGAGCAACACTCCTTTTCCATATGCAGAGATTTTTTGATGCTAAAGGAACGGCTTCAAATTAGCGTCGTGTGATTTTGCAGGGCTTGAAGGTGCACCTTTCAAAAGTATGTAGCTGCTGTTTTTTAATCCCAGCTCTACATCCCTCCCTACATAATGGGACAACAGCTGCTTCACCTTGTTAAAGTGGAGATTATGCTTTTAGGGTGCTTAGGGCAATCCCTGGCACATATGTGCTTTCAACACTTGTTCCCAGCATTTACTGTGACCATTTTCACAGCCTAAGTGGGTTTCTGTGTTGTACCTTCCTCGGGGAACTTAGCTCAACTTTAGCCTAAGTCAGGCTTGTCTAGTGTCTGCCTAATTGTATTTATCATCATCATCTTTTTTTTTTTACCATTACTTAACAATTTAAAAATTAAAAGGAAATGTATCCATGTAACCATTATTTTAGAAACTGGCTTCCTTAGAATCTAGGCAGCTACCTGAGGGCCTGTCTCAGGTACTGGGTCACCACAGATATTTCCCTAGGGTCTAATGTAGCCTCTAGCTTGGTAGGCATTCAAATAAGCATCGAATAACAGTGAATTAATGGAAAGCGAAAGGTACGCGGATTTCTCCAAAGACTATTTTTATATGTGATTTTGCTTTAATTTTCCCCCTTCATCTTTCTTACTCAAAGTATGTGTGTAAAACAGCAAGGGAGGCAAGGCAGACTATTTCATTAGCTGGCTGAGAAGGAGAAAAGGAGGCCATTTACATGTAAATGTATGCTTAACTCAGTCCCTGATGGAGAATACCCAAAGGGTTCTGCCAGCTTCCTTGGATAGTAATTGGGAGCCTAATTCAGATAGGTTAATTGTGGGGTAGTGGCCAGGCAAGCCGGCCTGTGCAAACACCAGAGCTGAGGAAAGGCCTCTGCTGGCTGAGGGAGAAAAAGAGAGGCAGCATAGACATTTAGTGTGCCTCTAGTCAGGGGTAACGTCGGAGAGGTGGAGATCTTTCTCTACATATAAAAATAAACATTCCTCTGACCCACTAAGTGAAGAATAACTTACGCTGTGTCATTAACACAAAGATCTTTGAAACTGTTTTAATTCTGGGGTGGTATGGATTGGGTCCGGCTTTTCTCCCTAGCCCATACCTGAAGGGAGCTAGGCTTTAAATGCTCTGTCTCACAGATTAGCACAGTAATTTGGGGACCACTTTCAAACCTCTCAGTTTGCATTTCTGAAAATCGGAACTAGAGACACTACCTGGCTAGTGGAGTTTAAAGATTAGATAAGAGGATGGGGGGAACTTGGGGAAAAAGGATGTTTGGGATAAAGTAAGATTGGATAGGGGAGCACGGAAGCACAATTCTTAGATAAGGGAGCCACCTTAGGGTTGGCAAGAGACTTGAACCTAGAATGGCTC
>NC_022011.1:12006193-12011879 GCF_000317375.1 Microtus ochrogaster | reverse complement strand
GGGAGGAGGGGGAGGGAAATGGGAGGCTGGGAGGAGGCGGAAACTTGTTTTTTTTTTCCTTTTCTCAATAAAAAAAAAAGGTATCGACATAAATAGTTTAGTGTCTGTCACTTAGTAAGCAGCTCAGAAATTGTGGGCTTTCTTGTTTTCAAACTGCCTGGCAGTTCCTTAAAAAGTTAAATACATATGCCTGTACTTCTACTCCTGGTTTTTGACACCAAATAGGTAAAAATTGTGTGTAAATACAGAGAGAGAGAGAGAGAGAGAGAGAGAGAGAGAGAGAGAGAGAATGAAAACCTGGTAGAGGCAGCAGCAGCAGCCTTAGCTTTTTGTCAGTTAACTGGTAGGTAAGCAAACTGTTTTTTAATTGCACGTGTTATGAGTTAGAAGAATAAATACAGGAAGCAATATTGACGAAACTCAAGAATGTTGTTTTTAGAAGCCATACCCAAAACATTACGTATGTGCTGTTTCATTCACTATACATTGATACAAAAGGTAAACCTAGCTTATGGTAATTGATGTCGAAATAATTAATTGCCCAGGAGAGTTGGGACTGGCTACAAGCTGACCACCATAATAGAATAGATAAAGAAACATGTTAGAGTGGATAGATGGACCTTGGCCACACAGCAAAAATACAAGAAGCCTCAGGTTTGATCACCTGTAATTTCTGGTGTACAAATTGAGTCAAAATGGAATTGGGGGCCCGGAATTAAGAACCTGCAGGAGGTTCCATGCTGGGAGTGAAAATAAACAGCCCCGAAAGGCCTGACCTGCTCTTCCAACTAACAGCCCAGGTAACTGGGGCACAGCTACATCTCCACATGGATATTTCCTGGTTTCTTTTCCTTAAGTTGCTATGGGCAAAAACAGAGACAGGTCGAGAATTTGTCTTTCCAATTCTCTTTCCGGAACTATAAGTTCTTTTTTTTTCAGCGATGTCTTTTTCTCTCAACAAAGATGAACATTAAGACCTAGAATCAGAGCATATGGCATATGACCAGGGGCTCTGCTGGAAGAGGTTGGTTTGCCAGTGTGAAGGATGGCGAGATCATAAAGGATATAGTGACTAAACCAGAGCATCACTGAAGAGGTGTAGTAAATAATCCAGGAGAAAGAAGGGTGCAAAGATATATAGGCCTGCAAGACTTCAGAGATGTGAACTAACAGGATTCAGTGGAGCAAGAGTAAACCTTAGAAAAAGCAAATCAAAATTTGGTGATTGAGATAAAATTATGCTTGTTATTGATGTAAAGGTTCGGTGAGAAACTACCTTTGCAGAGAGAGAGAGAGAGAGAGAGAGAGAGAGAGAGAGAGAGAGAGAGAGAGAGAGGATGTTTACTAAAAGATTCCTCTGAGATTTAAGCTCTACTACCTTCTCGGTTTGGGAAAGATATCTAACTTCATAGAAAGAGAGAAAGAAAGAGTGCAGAGGTTTATCAGAATGAGAAGTGTGTTCTTTTTTTGTACAAGGTAGAAAAGTATTATGTAAAGAGAGAGGCATGTAAAGAGAGAGAGTATTATGTAAGCCAGAGGTAACAGATGACACAAAGGAAGCAGTGCCCTTCAGACACAATGGGACTGACATACATACATCCTCACAAAGTCTGTGGCAGCATTCACAAGACGTACACAGATTCAAGACAGAATGATCTTTTTTGGGATGTACTCACTCATATTTGGTTTTTAGCCATAAATAAAGGACATTGAGCTTATAATTCGTTATCCTAGAGAAGCTAAATAAGAAGGTGAATACAAAGACAAACATATAGGCATCCTCCTGAATATTAACCTTCATCAGGCGATGAAAGGAGACAGAGACAGAGACCCACATTGGAGCACTGGACAGAAATCTCAAGGTCCAAATCAGGAACAGAAGGAGAGGGAGCACGAGCAAGGAACACAGGACCGCGAAAGGTGCACCCACACACTGAAACAATGGGGATGTTCTCTCGGGAACTCACCAAGGCCAGCTGACCTGGGTCTGAAAAAGCATGGGATAAAACCGGACTTGCTGAACATAGCGGACAATGAGGACTACTAAGAACTCAAGAACAATGGCAATGGGTTTTTGATCCTACTGCATGTACTGACTTTGGGGGAGCCTAGGCAGTTTGGATGCTCACCTTACTAAACCTGGATGGAGGTGGGTGGTCCTTGGACTTCCCACAGGTCAGGGAACCCTGATTGCTCTTTGAGTTGATGAAGGAGGGGGAGGGGTAGATAAATGGGAGGTGGTGGCGGGGAGGAGGCAGAAATCCTTAATAAATAAATAAATTAAAATAAATAAAT
This sequence comes from Microtus ochrogaster, assembly GCF_000317375.1. NCBI lineage: Eukaryota > Metazoa > Chordata > Mammalia > Rodentia > Cricetidae > Microtus > Microtus ochrogaster. The sequence continues at coordinate 12,009,584 of NC_022011.1, read as the reverse complement.
AAAACCGTGTGCCACTAAAAAAAAAAGGCAAAATGATGCCAACACTGAGACGGTGTAGTAGACACAGGCTCCCACCACCAACCAAGAGATCTCCTGAAACAGATACCCACCAGCAAAAGAAAAGTCAATTACCAACTGCGGCAAACTTCTCGACCAGCGAGAAAGAACAACCACCACACAAGGATTCTTCTCAGATCACACTTTAATTGGAGTGCCCTTGGTTGAAGGAGCATGAAGCTAGAGGGGGCCCTAGAGCACTAAGGCAGCTGCTTATATAGGGAATTGGCACACGGGTCGCCCTGTGATTGGCTGCCACCATCAGCTGACACCAGACTGCATGGGGATAGGCCCAAGGACCCTTATCCACCACGCATGCGGGACCGCAGCTCCCAGAGGCATAGCCAAATAAGGAGTTATTTATGTCCAACAAGACAGGATGTCGGTGCCATCTTGTAATGGCAATCCTGTCTGGCTCGCTACACCAACAACCACAGTGGGTGATCGGGTGATCTACTACTGTCTACAGGTTCAGCCCCAGGAAATCCAAAGCCCCCTTCTGGCCTGTGCTGGTACCCACACTCATATGGCATATACACATACAGACATATAAATAAAAATAAAAAAATAGATCTTAAAAAGTAAACGTCTCCCATGCAATAGCAAACTATATCTAATTGCAGAACATATCTGATTTCAGAAGAAACAGTCAGATGTCACATGTCATATATGCTAGAGGGATCTGGTGAGGATGGTGACTGAAAGTAGTACTTCATCAATTAGCTGTTACAAAATACTGAATCAGGACACATGTGCCAACCTTACTTTTTATGTCCATGTATATGATTTCAGCTGCATAGAAATTTAGCATTTTTCTATTAAGTTGTAGTATTTTCAACATTGCCTGATCCTAACAATTGTATGAAACTATGATTTCATATTAAAAAACTCATTTCCATTCTTTCTAAGAAGAAAAATAATAAAACCTCAACCACATTAATAGTACTGGCTTATCTAGTATATTTAAAATAAACACAAAACTGTTTTGATATTCTTTTAGTAATTTTATGACAATATAATAAGGATTAACATATCAACACTAGACTATATTAAAATGGAGAATTATAAACAGTCTCATATTTACAGCAGATAAACTTTTAAAAATAGGTTAAAATGCTCCTTTAAATATCATAAAAATTGAATTTGTGGCAATTTCTTCCTCTTGAAATAAGCCCTACTTATCAGCATTTACATAAAGTAACAATTATTTTTCAGGTGGAGAGATATTAAGACTTTTAAGTTAAGGCATGGGGAAAGAACTCCTCTTTTATATTATTATGGTATTAGTTCATCATCTGTAGTCATCTGGGAAGATCTTCTACTCACTAGTATGTACATAAAGGGAATTTATCAAATAAGCTGGTGTTTAGATGAGACTATGTATACTTACATTCTGGATTGTCTATGCAGAGAATAATCCTCCTCAGTCTATAATCACCAGAACAAATCAGGTTTTTAACCCCGAATGAGCACTCATCCCAAGCATTCTCTAGTATGCAGTATCTAAAGCGTCGGAGATTGGGTGATGTGGAAGTTCTGAATATTGTTTCCAAATAAAAATTTATTATAAGAAAGAATTATTATTTTAATTGCACAGTGAGATTTTTAGTTTTATGACAGAATCAGTGACAGACATCTATGTTTCTTATTTATTAAATTATCTGTGCAAATTGTAAATGATTGTGCGTGTGTGTGTGTGTGTGTGTGTGTGTATGTGTGTGTGTGTTTGCATGCATGTGGAGACCAGCAGTCAACACTGGATGACTTCATTCATTCCTTTAGCGTTGGAAAAGTTTTCTTGACATTTTCTTCTAACAGTTGCAGGAAACCCATATACACTACTGGTGGAAATACAGACTAGTCCACTCACAACAGAAGTCAGTACAGAGGATTAAAAACATTAAAAATAGATGTTCCATAGGATCCAGCTCTTCTCCTATTTATTATTGATCCAAAGGATTTCAAACTTAAAAATCACAGAGACACTTCCACATTAATGTTCTTTGGGGCACCGTTCACAATAGATAAATTATGGAATCAACCTAGCTAGCTACCAACAGAGGAATAGATGAGGAAAATGTGGTGTATATATAAAATGAAAATTGAAAAAACAGAAGAAAAATCAAGTCATTTATAGGAAAATAAATGCAACTTTTCTTTCACTTGTAGTTACTGCATTTTATATAGCCATATAAAAGTCACGTATGTATGATATACGTATACATATATCATATGAATGGATAAGTAAAATGAGATCTAAAGAACAAATGATAGGGGAGAGAAACAGAGAAGAAGGGGGCATAGGGGAAATATACTCTCCAAATAATATATACATATAAAACATTTTGAATAAATAAAAACATTGAAAACATACTAGTGAACTAAAATTGAGAGTATTTTTATGAATATGTGAGTTTGTCAGACAAAATAAGCCTGCATCTTTAGGTATGTTTTCTATGTAGTCAGTATTAATTTTATTCAAGTAATGCATTATTCATAAAATTAAATTATGATTTCCATTATGGATTTTGTGTGTTCTATATATACTAAATGAAAATATTTTAAAAATTATATAATGGCTATTTTGTGAAATATAAAAGTAGCACATATACAATATGAATAATTAGCAAACTTCAATTTAATATTTATATTGAGAAAAAAGATTTTGTAGTTTTAGGAACTAGGAAAAGACTATATAAAATATCTGTTTCAGATGGAGAATGATAAAGAAAATTTTTAAACAAACATTTTCCAACCTTTGTAATTAAATAAAATGCAAACACACACATATACATTCACATATTTATTTATGGACTTCCCTACACATACACATATATCAATTATAGAACTGCTGACAAAATTTCTTATGAACAAACTGGAGATGTAAACTGATGCAACAACTGGGAAAGTCAGTTTGAGAATTTGTTCAAAAGAAAATTGAATCATGCCATGATATAGCTATGTCATTCCCATGTGTCCATCTGAAGGAATCATGATGAGTGTACTGTAGAGATTCCTACAGATTCATGACTACCATTGCAGTATTCATAAAAGTGAAATCATGGAATAAATGGTATCAGTCTTGGAGTAATTACTGCGTGAATGGATAAAGAAACTGTAATATAGAGACACAGCCGAGCACTATTTATCTACCAAGAACAGCTAAATTATGTTGTTTTCAGAGAAAGGAGTAAAACTGCTTATTATATTATGAGAAAAAAACCATACTTAAATAGATTTTCTTCTTCTTCTTCTTCTTCTTCTTCTTCTTCTTCTTCTTCTTCTTCTTCTTCTTCTTCTTCTTCTTCTTCTTCTTCTTCTTCTTGTTCTTCTT